>NC_052499.1:38026279-38065536 GCF_016617805.1 Bactrocera tryoni | reverse complement strand
TAATAATGAGTAATAGGAATAATAAATTTAAGCTACTACTTTCACTAATTGAGAAACACTTTCATTTCTCAGGAGATAAATTCGAAACCAGTTTCCAAATAGCACCCAAAGAGATGTTCGAGCAGGCTTGACTTTTTGTATGACAATGATGAAATTTCATGGCATATTTCTGCGATAAAATAGTTTCCACTGAAATTCATTAGCTATCGGAGTGGGCTTGAAATTTGACAAAGGCAGCATAAATTTAAGACAGACACCACAAATAGTAAGAGAGATGTTGGCTATGAAGTCCAATATTTTTTAACAGATTACAACCACGCTATGGTTCGCTATTCACTATAATTGCACTAGTTTCGGACTAGTGTAGTGGGAACTAGTGTGAAATTTCAAACCCTAATCCGAATGCTTGTGTGCAAACTGGGATTAAGACTCATAATCTCGCAAAAATTTAACTAAATCTCGTTGTTGAATTTTTTTCCACTCATCCCATTTTATTTCATTTGATTTATGCCAATTTAACACTTTAAAAGCGCAGAGCCAAATTCACGCCGACAACATGCGAATGCCTGCCACACACACTCTCTTACACATACATATGTATGTATGTGAAAAGCGCGGCAAATTTTTTCTAATAATCGCCATAACCGAGCATAAATCATAAGTGGCTTCGCGCGACAATGCGCGCTTCTAAGCTCGCTTGGTGAGCTCAGCTTAACTTTCATGCGCGGATTATCTGCTTGAAAAAAAAAAAAAACAGAGCAATGCAACCACAATGTGCCACAAATATAGTTTAGTTCTTGTGGCACACACTACATACTTATGTAATTATGTATAAGCACTATAGAGCTACCCTCGTCGCATATGTTTTAATGGTATGTGTGTGTGTGTGCGGGTAACTGTGTTAGCTTGTTAAATAAAATAACGCGCTTCCGCCCACCAGTTGAACTGTATTCAAATTGTATTATCGCATCTTCTCGCTGCTAGTTTTTGACAGGCAACGCTAACGGCTTTTATATGGAGATACTTAAGTGCGACTGCGCTTACTATGTTTCTATGTTGCGTAAGGGAGTATGCGTGTGCTTGTGCGTGAGCGCTACTGATACCAGTTGAGCATTAATTGCGCTGAATAGACCCGCATCAAGTAATCAAGTGTTAAATTTATTCGACAGTTCGCGCATAAAATTTGTGAGAAAATTAGAGCAGCTTGCATTTAGGGCTAACATCGCTCGTATATGAGTACCATTAGTATGTACGCGTGTGTCTGCTACGTACTTATGTATATAGTCTGTACGAGTTTATAGAGCTTTCCATAAAGTAATTTCCAGAAAGTTTCCAAAAACTCATGAAAATTGGTTCTAAGCAAAATTAATTTTTTCTTCTTGAAATATTTGACAACAGGTGATCCTTTAAAATATATGTAAAATAAGGCATATGGAGAATTAAAAGGTTTTCTAATATTTGTTAGTGGTTTGAAGCTTGAGCAAGACATCGAAGGATACTCGTACATAAAGGGTTAGTGGTAGTCGAAATTTTCAAACCTCAATTTTTTTGCATTTCCTTAAAGATATTAAAAAATAATCTCTAATTTAAAGTAAATCTGACAAATAATTTTCAAGTTATTCAGTCGTGATTGGAAAAGGGTTCTAGAGTGCCCTGGAACGTTCGTTTTTTCTCAAACAATGTTGTTTCAACTCGAAATCGCTCAGTGGATTTTATTGAAACTTGTGCCCTTCGATTTTTTATGAACAATTAATGGTTAGTTTTTTGCCAAAAATCTGAAAAAAAAATTTCCTGGCGCCGATATTAAAAATACTTCGATTAGGCACTAGATTACCTATTAAAATACTATTTTTTTGTCCGATTAATTTTAGATGAAACTCCAAAGATGAGTGACGGGCACCGCAAGAGCCTCGATTGGAAGTGGATCAACACAAAGAGCTTTATTAAAATTTTTAAAATGATTAATTTTTCTTTAAAATTTCTACCAAGTCAATATCAATTTACTAAAAAAAATTTTTAATTTTAATTTTTTCATGTCTTTTACTACACTGAGTTAAGTGACTTTATTGAAGCAAGCTAACTAGCCAACTCTGCTCGCTGCCTGAACAAAAAAATTATGTGTAAAAGCAGCAACAGAATTACTGAGTTTGATCAACATTTTTTTATAATTTTATCAAAAGAATTTGAATTAAAAATTTAATTTTCATAGAAGTTGTAAAAAGGAAGAGAATGGACCAAATGACGAATATCCGAATGATTTTTATTTGATTTTTTTTGACTACGAATTCTTTACAAATTCTCCAAACATCCAGAGGAAATGAAAGCTCCCATAATTCTTAAAGAATTCATCGCAGAAATGCAGCTCATTTGAACTTCAGCCAACAAACACACACGAAAATATTACAATAAACATTTATAAAAAATGTAAACAAAATTTTCTCAAAATAAAAACTACAAAAGCTCATAAATTATTTATCAGCATAAAACACATATATTAAATAATTTGTATGTATGTATGTACATATGCAAATTCCTGACTTTGAAGTGTGAGGTGGGCATTCTTAAAGCATTTTATTTGTGAATTTCTTTATTAGCTTTTTATAGCGTAAATTTTGCCTTCTGCAGTGTGTTGGGCGCTACCGGGTGTTGCAACAGACTTGCATGGACAGCTGTGCTGCGATGTGGAGGATAGAACTTTATAGCCAACGAAGGCACGAAAGTTCTCTAGCATAGTTGTTGTAATTGTTTTCACATCAAATTTTTGCTTTGTGTTGTTTTTGTTGCTTTGTTGTCTTGTCATGCTTTTTACGAGCATTAGAGTCAGGAGGGCGCTCAAGCGTTTAATGGACTCCGAGAGTTTTAACAACCACTCCAAGTGGGAGTTGGTAGTATATAAAAGGAAGAGAGTGTGCCTGAGAGGCGCGGTGTAAATATGCGCTGCAGAAGAGTGTGAAGTTATGCGCTTTGCTGTTATTGTTGTTGTGTTAGTTAGCTCGTTGCTGATTATTATTATTGCCGCAGCATAAACGAGCTATTTCCGTTTGACATACGAGATGCCTGTTCTGTGTGGCTGCTGCTTCTCCGCCCCCTCCTGCTAAAATGTGATCTAAATTTTTTTTAAAGTGTGCTACTAATGCTTTTTAATGCGAACTTAGATAATTTAACTAAATGAGAAAATAAATATTACTTTGTCATTAGCCTTCTCAAATCAAACATTTGGAAAAAAATTCGGTATGTTTACATACATGAACACTATCTCCATTTACATATAGCTTTCATTGTACCATATGTAAGCATTTTTTATTCATGGTGGCTACTGGCGTTGTGGCATGTTATTAAATATTCCTTTTGTTCGCTTCTTTTACAGCTTTGCCTACGCTGATGGCAGCGTTAAATGCATTTTAATTTCAAGTGTCTTCCTCGCTTCGGGGTGGCCCATCAAAATTCTTGATTGACATATGGGTTCAAGTAGTGTTGCCGCCGCGCAGTTATCATGCTATGCTTGGGCTAAAGCTTGGCATTTTATAAAACCTTCGAAAGCTCTGAACAACCAATCCGTTTGGAGAATTAAAGATTTAAAATTTAACTCATATTTACGTAGCTATTAGCTGTCTTCGATTCGCCACTTTTCTGCTCGCTTCTGCTCTCTTGTCAAAAAAGTCACATGTAAAAGCAATAACAAAGCTTGAAATCGTACAAGGGAGTAACTTATTAAGTGTTATAGCCGCTGTCTTCAATGCTGCTAAGTTTTGTTTTGCACACTATATGGCATATTAGATCAGTTTTACTATTGTGAATGGTTCAAATGACAAATAATAGTTCTTGTATTTTTAAAACTTAAGACCTCAAACCAATTATGGTTATCAAAATAAATAGTTGTAGCAACGTTTATAACGAGAAATAAGAAAAAAACGTTAACTTCGGTTGCACCGAAGCTAAATACCCTTCACAGTTGCATTTCTGTTAGTAACTATGTATTCAGTTTGTATAGAAGCTATATGCTGTAGTCATCCGATCTGAACAATTTTTTTGGAATTATATTGTTACCTTCAGCAGTAATCCATGCCAAATTTCGTGAAGATACCATGCCAAATGTGAAAGTTTTCCATACAAGCCCTTGATTCCGATCGTTCGGTTTGTATGCTATAGTGAACCGATCTGAACAATTTCTTCTGATATTACATTATTTCTATAAACAATAACTCATACCAAATTTCGTGAAGATATATCGTCAAATGAGGAAGTTTCCCATGCAAGCATTTGATTCCGATAATTTGTTTGTATGGAAACTATATGCTATAGTAATCCGATCTGAACAATTTTCTCGGAGATTACATTTTTGCCTTAGAAAATAACTTGTGCCAACTTTTGTGAAAATACATTGTGAAATGTGAAAGTTTTCCATATAAGAACTTGATTCCGATCGTTCTGTTTGTATGGCAGCTATATGTAGGCAGTTCCGACAAATGAGCAGCTTCGTTAAGAGAAAATAACGTTTGCAAAATTTCAAAATGATATCTTAAAAACTGAGGGACTAGTTCGTATATATACAGACGGGCAGACTCAACATACTGATCATTTATGTATATATATACTTTATGGGGTCTCCGACGCTTCCTTCTGGGTGTTACAAACTTCGTGACAAACTTAATATACCCTGTTCAGGGTATAAAAAGGAATTTCTCCGCTTTAATGCATCATAACTCTGTTGCACAGGCGTCAGAAGAAATATTGCTGCCCTTCTGTTTGAACATTGCGTATATTTTGTTAGATTTGCTCGAGAGTAACGCTTGGCACATCGAAGACGGCTATTATATAACTTCTAAGTATATCTCAAGTCGATTTAAGGAAGGGATTATGCAATTTATTTATCAGCTAAAGCACTTAAAGGAGTAATCTTCACATCCTAGGAGTCGCCATTCAGGCAATTTTAGTATTTTATTTACTATGCTCTTCATGTCTCATGAACCACAACTACCATAAGTCTTTGTTATAGATACATACATATATTGAAGATTGATACAGCTGTATGAAAATTCTTTGTCGATTATCGAACCTGATTTCCCATGTTCTAATCTTCCTTCATAAAATATATTAAAATGCTAAATTTCCAACATAAAGCCTTCTTATGACAGAAATTATGCAAAATTTAAGATTTATTTGCAATTAATAAACCCATTTACTAACAAAAATCCGAACATCTTACCGAGCTCTGCCTCTTGTTTTTAAATGTCTAACGAAGAAGCTCGCATTTTGTACCTAACCAAACTACCCAAAATTCACTTCACTCAGGGCAATTTGCTGTAAGTGAATGACCGCCCAAATTGACTGAAGTGGACGCTCTATGAGCAAGCACCAGAGGCAAGGCACACCCGACACCAACAACCAAAGCCAACGTCACAGCGTTATAATGAAATTCATTGAAATTGAACTTGACAATTGAAATTGACAATTGCGTGAGAGAATACTTTTATTTCTTATTAAATAATGTATGTGTATGTATATGTATATACATAGTTATTATAACATAATATGTATATACAAACTGTTCTGTGCACTTTTGGGAATCTCTGCCGAATTGAATGCTGTCTTTGTGGCAATCGGCGGCTAGAATTCGTAGACGCTAGCAATGACTTTGCCATTCCTTTTGTGGGGGGAGACACACACATACCATTCGCTATGCGAAAGGAATTTGTGTGCGTACGAATATTAACAGATGATTGCACTTCCGGTGTGCCATAAGTGTGTTTTTTGTTATTGTTATAGCGCCAGCAATTTGCTGCAGTGCCATTAAAGTTTTCAACAATTCTTATAATTTCCAATGAAATTCGCGCTTTTCGAGAATTCCGTATAGCCTCCTAACATACGTATGTATGTATGTATATCCATATATGTACATATATATGTATATACATATATGGACATGGTACCTATTTCAGCATGAATATTTTAGTTAGTAAATAGAAAAATGTTTATTGTTTGCGAGAAATTGGCCATGCACTTCCGTTCGGAGCTGCAATTTCTATGAGCTTGTGCATGTGTATGTTTTGCTGTATTTATTAATACAAAATAGCAATGTTAAGATGTGTGCGCTAGAGAATCGCTTGCTTATTGGTATTTCCCGTTTGCAATGGCTGCAACAGCCCCTTAAAGCAATGAAGGGAAGTGAAAACTGCAATCATTGCACTTGCAGTCCATAATCTGAAAAAGGAAAGTTAGCAGCATCCACGGTGGCGGTTATCCACTTTGATAAAGCCTCCGCATACCTTTATTCTTATTGATATTTTTGAACAATTTTTGTACCAGTCACTTCCATACACAAAAATTAGCAAAGAAATGGCATGAATATTTTGATATTTAATACGTGGCTATGTTGTGGTTTTAACTAAAGGAGGGGTAAAAGTGGTATATCGCAAAGATTTTTTTTCGGCAATAGGAATTACAACCTGCGAGTCGATTGCCTGATAACCTACAATCTATCTTTTTATACACGAAGTTTGTAAGAACTAGAAGGAAACATGGAAGACGGATAGACGAACATGGCTCAATCAACTCAGCTCGTCACGCTGATCATTTATATGGGCCATTGCATCAATTGGCGAATGATTATTTCTTTTATTTTTTAACGACATGAAAATTGAGTGCAAAAAATTTTGAAGTTATACGATTTTATTTAAAAAACTCTCAGCTTTCTGATAAAAATATTTTCAAATAAAAAAAAACCTTTTTTCCAAAAAAACAGTTTTTTGTGCTTTTCCAAAATTGACTTTTCTATTCGGTTCCTCGTTCAATTTTACATAAGAATCAATGAATCAATGTTCAAAAATATGGGACTCTGACCCCATTAACAGCAATTCAATTTTGAAAAAAAGATGGTGGAAAAGCGCAAAAAACTATTTTTTCTTGGAAAAAATGTTTTTTTTTGTAAAAGAAATGTTTTTGTTTTTTGGATTTTGAAAGTTTTTTTGGACTTTGAAAATATTTTTATCAGAAAGCTGAGAGTTTTTTCCATAAAATTGTATAACTTCAAAATTTTTTGCACTCAATTTTCATGTCGATAAAAAATAAAAGAAATAATCATTTTTTTGTTTGATCGGAATACGGGTACAAAACCATGTCGCCAATTGATGGAATGGCCCATATAAATGATCAGCGTGACGAGCTGAGTTGATTGAGCCATGTTCGTCTTTCCGTCTGTCTGTATATATGCGAACTAGTCTTTAAACTTTTGAGATATCGCTCTGATATTTGACACACGCTCTTTTCTACCCAAGAAGCTGCTCATTTTTCGGAATGGCCGATAACGCCCCGCTATAGCATTTGGTTGCCCTACAAACTGACCGATCAGTATCAAGTTCTTGTATGGAAGACTTTTTTATTTGTGAAGTGTATTCTATCTTTAGTGCAGCTGAAATTAATGTTGTTCTTCATTTCCACTCATTTAAAAACAATGTGAAGAAAAGTTTCCTTCCTACCCACAATGACAACACAATTCTGCAAAGGCTTGAAATAAAATAAATAAAGTGAGCACACACCTCCTATAATTGGAAAATACTTTCAACGCGCACTCTCACCATACTTTCCGCACGAAATCAAGCGATCACTCACGCCTGGCATTGCTTTGTTGCCAATATGGCAATTTATGAGGACATTTATGAGCCGTTGCCGTCATACATCAACAGAAGCAAGCAGCATACGCACACACATACTCTCTTATATATGGTAAATGTATATGTATGTAAGTGTATACACAAGCAATTCGGAGTTTTTCAATTTCACCTTGTAATATATGAAGTCTTCAGTTATCAAAAGCGGCTAAGAGCATCAGCGATTTATTGGAGTGTGTGTGTCTATGTGTGTGAGTGCTGTGTGCACTCACAGCATTTGCGTCCTCGTCAACCACCCACACAGTTGCTCCACAATTTATGTGAATATATGGAAATGAATTTTATGTTTACGTGTGTGTGTGTGCTTGTGTATAAGTGTTTGTGCTGCTGTGTATTATTATCCATTATCTCTAATGCATTGTTTTTGTTGTTAGTATTGATTATGTTGTTGATATACGATTAGAGACACATGTACGAATGTATCATTACAAAAACAATAAAAACAAAAATTAGCGTCGTCAGAAGAAAAATGCCGCGCACAATACAAACAAACATGTACACGTGTAAATATGTATGCGAGTATGTGTGTGCCGATACGCCGGTGGCTGCCGGATAGCAGGAGATGATCACCATATCGGCAGAAATTTACGAGCCAGAGAATTTATTGTCTAGTAGCTGGGAAAATATCCACTTATTTATGTCTGTTGTCTGTGACACCTCCGATTTGATGGAGCATTTTGACACAATTGTCGAACACTGCGTCTAATGCACCGTTACATGCATACAAACATACATGCGTAGAGGGTGTCACATTGTGTTACGTTGTTGTTGCTTGCGGTTTTTGTTTTTGTTGCGCGATTAATCAATGCCATGTTATGAAAGCGTTGAAAGCCCATGAGTGTGTTCGTATGAATGTATGTATATGTGTGTGTGTGTCATAAATAGTACACCCTACTAAGGAAATGCATTCACCGCTAGACGCGTAGTGAAAGTGTCAAATTTTCGTGTTCGAGAGGAAGTGGGCCGTAAAATTCCCAACTTCCTTAAGCCACAAACATGAAGAATCACCAATTTTGGCAGTTTTATGCATTTATGTATATGTGTGTGTGTGGGCAAGCATATGAATTTTTATGCTTTAAGTTCTTCGAAACTTCCAGACAGGCGCGCGGTGATGCGCAGATGAGTAATTGCCACTTCCTGTTGCCGCTCTAATTTCAGTACAAATTTCCATAGCTTTGCGCGGGCTCTCAATAAGTTGTCGGAGAAGGCTATGTTAGAAGCGTCTTTTCCAATGATATTTGGGGCATATTTATGTTATCATAACTTTTTTGTTTGTTTTCATAATCAATCGTTTTAATGACGAAGTTGCGTCAATAAAAATGTGGTTTGCGCGGAAGGATGTTGTGGCCTAGTTGAACTCTTTTGGGTTGCGTATGCGTTCTTAAATGAGGTTTGTTTGTAGCAAATTGTATTTTTTGCTTTTTCTCGTTGTTCTAGTTTTTTTTCGTAGTCATATTTATACTCTTAAAATGGTATATTAGGGTTGCCAAGATGTTTTTAACACCCGAAAAGAAACGTCAGAGACCCTATCATGATGAAATGACCCATCTGTCTGTCCGTCTATATATGTATTTACGAACTAGTCCGTCATTCTATTGCTGACATACAAATTGAACGATCAAACTCTTGTATGGAAAATTTGATTTTGTTTGAAAAAGTATCTACACCAAACTTGGCAAGGGATATTATTTAAGGCAGAGCTATAATCTCCGCAGAAATGGTTTTGTTCGAACTACTTTTGCATATAGCTGCCATGCAACAGACCCATCAATCTTAAGACCTGATATGGAAAGCTTTTTTATTTGACAAGGCATCTTCACGAAATTTGGAAAAGCTTATTATCCAAAGCATCACTGCAAACTCATATTGTTTCGGTGCATGCAAAGTTAACGTTTCTTTTTATTTTTAAAAATCGCCTTATCTTTATGTATGAAGTTTAATCAGAACTAATCTGAAACTTACGTATGTGTGTATATTGTGAACCCATTTCTCGTATATAGTTTTGAAGTAGTTTGTCAAAAATAGTATCTACTTATCTTCTCGTTTATAGCTTTGAAGTGCATATCTACTTATCTTCAGTCTCGTTAAATCGATTTGCGAATCGAAATACAACTGGTTTTGTCAAAAAAATTTAGAAAATGTTTTCGTGTCAGATTTCTTTTTGTGATATTTCAGTTCTGCTCTTTTGTCTTAAAACTTACATGTTAAAGCAAAAACAGAACTACTCAAATACGTTGAACATAAGAGAGATGCGGATGCTTCATTTAATTACGCTCCTAGTGTCCTCGTTGGTTTGTTTTTAAGTCTTACAGTCTAGCCTTTACTCAAAGTACAGATTTTTAATAATTTATTGCCTATTATCTTTAGCATTCCATAGACAGGCATTCAGACGTTTAAGTGTCTACTCATATTGGTTGCCTGAGTATTGATATGGCCCAGCATGTGGGCCATTTGCCTTTTGCCGTTCGACATTCTTCTTCAATTACATATACATATGTAAATGCTATTTACACATGTGCATTTTTACATACGCAAACGAGTTCTTGAAACTATGCTCTCTACTATTAGATGGGTGATGATGCGTGGACACGTGTTGTCTTCTCTATTTGCCGATTCGTTTCAGGAACGTTTAGTATAGAAGAAGTGCATGGAGAATATACATATATATACATATATGTATATGTATATGAAAAAGATATGTCATAAAGTTCAAGTGACATATTTTTTTTCAAGAATTCTAAACCATTTTTGCCTTCTTTTAGAATGGGTAAATGTATATTTGTTGCTGTTATATTCCTCTTATTAAGGCAAAGTTAATTGTTTTGAATGCAGTGCTACAAACTAAGTAAAATGCGTTACTTTTCGAAAGCAAGTGACAACTATGTGAATAGTTTATGCAAATTGCAAGCACAATTGCGGCGAATTAACGCAGCAAACCGCCAACAACAACAGCAACAACAATATCAAAGCCATAACCCCTTGTAATCACGTGCTGCAGTGGCAATAATGATAGCGCACGTCTCTTGGTTGCTGGCTGATAGCGTTTGATGGCGACGATGTGCTGCGGTTGCGGCGGTTATTATTATTATTGGCATTATTGGTGTTGTTATGCATGTTTTGGTTGCTCCGTTGAGGGTGCGCGCGGCCGCGTATATGAAGAGTTTCCGGTGCGTGCAGTTTGCTATTTGTTTGCCAGCATTGTTGTTGTTGTTCGAGTAGTTTCTGTTGATGTACGCACTTTCCGGTCATTGAAAATGCACACAGTTTTGAATGCATTGAACGCAGCTGTAGCAATAAGTGCCGGACAAGTTGTGTTTGAAAAGCTGTAGGAACAAGTCGACAATATGTTAGGAGTGTTGCCACCTGATGTATTTGGGAGGGAGCACTGTTATGTGAAACTGTTTGGTAGATAACTCGAAGACGAGGGCTATCCATTTTGATCAACATCGATCTATAGTTTAAATTAAAGTATTTTGTTTTGATAATTTAGCCATTACAGCACACGAAGTTAAAAGCTATTCCTCATTTTTTTTATTATGATTTTTTCAAATGCGACCGAAATCAAACTAGTACCTACAAAAAATTATTTAACAAATTAATAAAAAAGGAAATTGGTTGCCGAAATTCAGTATGAGGTTAATTTGCTGTAACTAGTAGCGAGTATAATATGGAGATGGTCTTCAACTTATGTTGAACCTATGTTCTGTTTCCTTCTACAAAATACATTTTCCCATTAAATATATCAAGTCAAGAGCAACGAAAAAATCTTCGAAAAATCGAACTATGACATAGTGAAACAATACCAATTTCGCAATGGCCAGCTCCTCCTGATTCATTTGAGTTCGTACCAATTTGATGTATAACGGTTTTGATTTTTTCCGCGGCATTTGGTCCAGTCGGTATTTAGGCTTTATTACACTGATTGCCTGTTGCTGAAATAGTTTCCACATATGTTTCATCTAGTTTTGACAGTATGTGTTCCAACATGCCCGTGCCGTTATTTGTTGCTTGCAACATTTAATGGATCTGTGCTATTATGGCGCATGCCATGTTCGCACTTTGCCCAGTAGCAAGAAGAAGCCAACCGTTAATCACTGACTTAAGCAAGTTGTAGTTGTAGTCTTTTTTGGAAAATAATCCGTTTTCAATTGAAAAACTTGCTATTCCATTTGCCCATTTCGCTCACAACTTAGCAGCGCCTTAAATGCCTTCGGTTCATTTCTGTTGTTTCGAAGTGATTTTTCAAAAGATATTTCAATCAAACAAAACCGTTATGCAGCGTTGCTTGCAAAAAGTGAAAAAACGAAGGAAACCAGCTATTTATAAAAATGTTTTGTGGGCTGGATCTCGCTTTGAGTTGCAGGCACGCGCATAGGCCGGCAGCTGCGTTTCTCTTTCGTGCGCGGCACATCTGGTGGCATGCTTCAAGCGCTCGAATGTGAGATGGCACAAAAAGCGTAGTATGGAAACAAGCCACAACACAGCTAAACAGACGTACATATGTATATGTATGTACATACAAATGCATACAGGAAAACACGACTGAAGATCATTTGAATTTGTGCCGTGAAAATTCGTGGGGGAGTTTTATTGCTTTTTGATATTTTTTTAGAATTCTACACGCGCCGTTTTTAAGGACTCGATGTTTATTTACTGACTGCCGCCTGCCCACAAACAGGCTATCCCTTACAGAGCAGCGTGGTTTTAAAACGTTTTTGGTTTTTGAAATTTTTTTCGTTGTTTTCCTGTTTTTGTTTTACCAACTTGCCTGCCAGATCTCATGTCTAGACTTTAAATTACTTCGCCGGCTAGGAAATTCAATCAATGTGTCTATTTTTATGAACCAACACGCACACATACGCGCATACTCTTTGTGAATAAAAGCGAATGGGGTGCGATTGCGTCATTTCAAAGGGTTAAGCATCGAGTTTGGGACTGGAAAAGTTTTGAGCGCGGAAATTCGACAAGTGTGCGCTTAAACGGCGCGTTCGTGCTCGTATGTATGTGTGAATATGTATAAGTGTTTTATAAATGGAAAGAAAACTGCTTTCCCCTTTGAGTAGCTCAGTCAAGCAAGTAAAGATAGTTTTGCTGCGCTCGGCTGGTTTTAGGTTACTAAATTGATTTTGACTTGAAATTGAATAATATTTCAGCTTCTTTAGTCTTACTTTCACATGTTGGGTTGGCGATGGGCACGGATTTTTAATTTCCATTTAGATTCTTATGCAAGTATTTAATTTTTTATTATTTAAGGCACGTACGCTTTGTTGTTGTTGGTTTTCTTGTTTTCTTCATTTGGTGAAAAACAGGAAGTGCGCCGACAGCGGTTTTGGAAAACACGAATGTGGGGTTTATGAAAACAACGGGTATTAGTGGCTTTAGCCACGACATGTGACAAATTGGAAATTCGGGTTTTTTGAGCGGAGACATTGATTGAAGTGAAGGGGAAAGCGTAGGTATGCAGAAATATTGAATACAAATATTTTTGTAGCAATGTTATCGCAGAAAGTGGCCGCAAAGGTACATTTCATTTTTATTTACTCCAGTCTTCTTAGTTTTATTCGACTTTTAAGTATGCTAAATATCTGTGTACATACATATATTTAGTAATAGTATATAATTTAATAAAAATATTTGCCAAGAACTTGTTTTTCAGAAAATTTACAGTTAAATAAGAAATTTTGAAAATCTAGAAATTTGCTTGCATATGTTTTAGTAAACTTTTTTCAAATATTTTAACAAAAAATATGAACAAAACCAGCTTTAGATCTTTTAGAATAATCACAAGGAAGTTAGAAATAAATATTATACTCTTTCAGTTTGCTTATAAATTGTAGTGCGCTTTTAGGGGCCTGTGTCTACAGTGCTATTATCGATATTTTCGTAGCGTTTAACGATGCAAATATCTATGTATAGTATTTGATATAATATTTAAAGATATCAAATTTAAAGCTTTATCAGGATATAAATGGTCTTTTGGTATACATAAAGAAATGTTCATTGAGTTATATATGGTAGATTGGTATAAATAGGGTTTTTGAGTTCGTTTGGCTTTAAAGGTTTTGAAGTCTTTATTGACTATCCCAAGTACTCTTGAACTCAATATTATGTCTTAGTTGTAGTTCAAAATTAAAAGAAAAAATTGGTAAAATTTGCTTATTTCATTGATATCTTTATGTTGAGGTTTCCACGTAGATCTTATATTAATTGCATTTGAAATTTGTGTTATTGACACATATCACATTTGAAAGTATTATTGTTACGATTTGATTGAAATATTTCTTCTACGTATTAAGAATATTTTTTATAATTGAAATATCGGCACTGAATTTGAAACTTATTTAGGTTTTAACTGAAAGATCGCTTTACAATTATTATTTGTAATAGCAATATTGGTAACGTAATTTAAAGTATTTTTAAAATTATTAATTTTTTTAATTTGAATTAATAATTTGGGAATCACGTTACCAAAACCAAAATACCGATCAATAAAATAGCAATAAATCAATAATTCGTATATCGTAATACAATTAAATACCATACTTACTCACACATATGTATATTTACAGCTCATACAATATATGCTGATATTTCACAGTTATTACTTTACTTGAATATACTATATGTATTTATTTGAGCTTACGCTAATGCTCAAACAAATGCGTTCTGAATGTCAAAGACTGCTGAAATTTTCATTTCAATCTGCCTTGCATGCCGGCTGCACCCTGTAATCGGGTAATCGTGTGGAGCATTCCAAGTGTCTCACTTGCACGAAGTACTCTACTTTTCAACTGCAGCGCGAGGTGTTGTACTCGTAAATCTCTGGCATACCAAGAGCGGCTGTAACACTGGCGCGTTTTAAGTGCTCGCATATTGCGCCTCAGTGCGCGCCGCAAAAGAAAGGTTTATGTTTGGATGTGTTAGTGGTGCAGCAGCAGCACCTTCGAAAGCCAGCAATGACACTTGAGCGCAATTTCAATTGACTACTATTAGAATGCGCCCCACACACAGACACCTATGCTGCGAGTTGCACTCGTGGTCCGAGGTATTATGCAAGCGGCGTGTTCTTGTGGCACTTATATTTCATTTTTTATTTCGATTGCATTTTAAAATTCTTTGTAATGTTTGTAGTTATTCATCACGTTCCACGATGCTTCTTTGGTTTTAATTTTCTATTGTTGTTGTTGGCTGGAGTGCATCGAAAGGTGTGCATTTGTATTGATTTGATTTCTTTTCGGCAATTTTTCAGATGTTTGCCGCGGCAATAATTATTTGGTGTAGCTGTGAGTGCCCACTACGCTTGCACAAACAAGCACAAACGTACGGACACACACACAATATTGGCTTAAGTGGCAATCCAAAAGTACTTTAGTAGTCTTTTTGCTTCAAATTGTTCGTTTGTGATTATTTACTTTCAATTGAAGAGGCTAATGCAGGGTTAAATGACATTTGTAGAGCATTCTTCACTTCAAGCGATAATTAAATAATACAACAGATCAATTTGAATAGAGAGGACTACTATTCACTTATGTAACTACTACTACCGCACTTATTAAAATTTCTTGTAACTATTCATATTTATTCAGAGTTGATTGCTTTTGCCGTTGTTTCTAGACTTGTACTCAGTTTGGTTTGCCACTTCATAGTGCACAGACTTATTCTGCAACAATATATGCATCTTGTGCAAAAGTTATTATCAAATTAATGGTTCGTCCATCGCTCACTTTTGCTTGAATGTGTATGTTATCAAACAAAATTTTCGCCTTCGGAATGATGATAATCCACCAGCCATTGTTGAGACGCTGCAACATCTTCAAAAAGACAGTGTTTGGTGCGCTTTATGTGCAGAGGAAATCATTATCCATATTTAAAAAACGAACCTAATAGCGGAGTCTTAGTAACACAAAAGCACCTGATCACACCACCCAGATCATTCTTAAAAAGATTGTCACGGATATCGACGTTTCACATTTAATTAACCGATTCTCGATCACTTTTAAGTAAGTCTATTCAATATGTCAAAAACAAAACCAGACTCATGAATTATTTAGGTTTCTTGCTCAATCATTGGTGAGTTAGTCTGAGCAAATATGTAGGTACATATATGCCTTCCTGATGGATTTATTGAATTTCTACCCATTTGAAGTTCAATCATACCTTTTCTTTAACCGTTATAGTAGACATTATCCAACTTTATGTTTCAACATTTTGTTTTGATTCTTTACTTCAGTTATGGACAAAACTTTTCCGAACAAAATAATAATATTATATTTATCTACAACCGAAACATAACACAAACAATAATATCTGACAAACACCTATAACAAATTAAATTTCGCAATTTGACCACTGAGAGGTGATCGATCGTTCTAAAGAAAATTTTGTCGTAATAACCTAGAAATATTTCATTATTTACATTATTATATTTAGAACGCAATCTACATGGAATTTCTTTACCTATAATAAACAATCATTCAACAAAATTAACAAAGTTTGCAGAATTAGCGTGATTTTAAGGTATTGAGACTCACCACAACAAAAGGTTTCCATTTCGATGAACTCCATTTTCTTTCTTGCACTTTGCATCAAAGCACCGGGAAAATTCTACCGAAATATCTTCTTTATATCTTTTACAACAACACTATAACAAACGTTTCAAAGAAATCCCCAGAAATTCTTGCACAGCTTAAATTAACACACATACACACGAATCGAACGAAAATCGCTTGTTTACTGTTTTCAATATCAAAACTTTATGTGTACTGTATAAGATCACATTTCAAAAACGAAGCGCGCACAATCGCTGCGAACAACTGAACGCGAATCAGTCCTTCACTTATCTGTCGGCGAAGTTGGCCAAGAAAGCCGTTTCAGTTAGCAGGCGAGCCGCCGAAACGAGCGAGAGAAGTTCGCTGTACTTCGCGACTTTAGCTTAGAATTCTACCAAGTTTACACGAAGCGGTTTAAAGAATCGGACTGAAGCGACGAAGTTCTACAACGCACATCGAACGCCGCAACGAAGCAGGAAAACAAAATAAATTGCAATATGCTTCGTAAGGAACAGAAGAAAAGGTGTAATCGAAGACGATAAATAAGTTTTTATTTGTGAAGTAACGAATGCTCGTATGTCAAGAGCGAGTGTGCTTATTTGTGCATGTGTGTTATATGTGTGTGAGTGTGTGCTTTCGAGAACGCTTAGTACGTGCTTGCGGCTCAGACATTACCAGCCACTAGTACGACCGGCGATAAACCACAAAGCGCCGAACCGAGTGCGCCGATCGTGCGTCAAAGCATTCCCGTCTATAAATAGGGTGGTCGACGCGAGCGCAATAGCCGCGCGCACGGCGAGCAAAAGCCATGACCATAACCACAAACATATACGGCAACTGTATTTTGTGAGCCGAAGTTATATGGCAAATTGATGGCATTTTAAATGGCGCTGAGTTAATTAACTGCAAAACTAGACATTGGCGGTGAAGGGAGCGCGCGGCAGCAAATGCGGCCACGCACTTTTTTTGTCATATTCGTTGACTTCGTTTGGGGCATTTTCTTTTTGGTGTTAGACACTTTGTACTTGCAAATACTAAATTGGCATTTTGACAGTTAGAATTTGAAGAGAAAATGGCAACTGACTGCAACATGCCACATTTACACGTCGCCGGCAATTTGTCACTTGTCGGCGTGGTGGTGCGGGCGGGCGAGTGTGGACAGCCTGGAAGGAAGCAGCGCGCAGTTAAAGCGGCAACAAGCTGGACACTCACACTGCCAACCCAGCGGCGCGCATTCCCGCAAACTATATTATGTTGCGCGCTTATGTTGCCACAACTTTGGTGCATATAGTGCGGTGGAACGCTGAGGCAGGTGCGCGGCAAGCGTATGCCTGGTGCTGACATATACATATGAATGTTTGGTTGTACGCGTGCGTTTTCTCTGGTTTGTGCCGAACGCAAGCAACACTCAACGGCCATATTTATCCATTTGATGCGCCTGTCATAATAACAAATATGCAAAAGCATATAAATGCGCTTAAAATATGCATATGCCGGCCATTTTCATTTTTTAAATTTCGCTACTGTTTGATTTAAGTGCAGGCAAGCAGCTAAAGACAAGGCCAACGCGACATTTATTGTTTATGGGCGGCAAGACGCCAACAAGTTGCCGCCACGGTCGGCCATCCATAGTGCATGTGCAGAAGTGCCGCAAAGAGCTCCCCCTCACCGCCTAACGAAGCGGCGCGCAAAGCCAAGGAGCAGCTCCACACTGTAGGTATAGTACATTACTAGAAGGCACAAAGAAAGGAGATTAAAACCAGCAAAGGAAGAAAACATATTTTTACGTTGCAAACGGAACGTGATCGCCATACGTTGTACGCAATATTTGAATGTTTGGCTTTTTATTTTATTTCTTTTTATTTGTGTTGTAGCACAAGTGCAGGGCATGCAAGAGCGCACAAAATAATAAAATATATTGAAAAGATATAAAAAATATAAAACGACGAAAAAGTGCATTTTTATTAACTCCCTGTTTGGGCTCGTGGTTAATTTCTCCAGCATGTTTTATGGCTTGTTATTTCGAGGGTAAGATCAGCATTGACGTATGTGAAACTTCCAAGCACACACACACACACGGATAGTAGCTATTTTGGCCATTTAAAAATTCCGTGTTCATATGTACACACAAATCTATATTTGTATGTGTTGATAGCTTTATATACCTGCGAACATCACATATTCATTAATTCTCATGTTAATTTATGCCTTCGTACTTGTTCGCATGCATGAATTAATATTTCATTTACATTCGTCGATTTCGTCGCAGCACCTTTAACTTGCACACTCACACACACACAGTAAGTTACGTGACATGGCAGTGCTGAAAAAGGTCACCGAAGGACTCATGCGTGCAGCGAGGTTTAAGTCACGGATATGCAGTTTCCGTACGCCTGCCTGCGGTTCCACGTAAGTGAGGAAGCGTATATGTTTTCATTATTGCAAAATATATCACTTTAATTTATTATTCATAAGAGCGGTGTCGTTGACCTGATCATGACATTGCATTATGCTGGAGGTTAACGAGTTACCTCGCCTTCCAAAATCTGCTGAAAGCTATTAAAAGCCAATAATTTAGCACAAATATATTATGAATGAGTATCATATTCATTTGCATGGAGAATATGAAGAAAATAACCAAATCTTACAAAGGCAAATTCTGTGTCTGTGATTCATGGCAAATGGGGTGAGACCGCTGAATTAGCAGGGTTTTGGCATTTAAATCCGATTTAGTTTCCCCAATAACGTACTTGTTATCGTGAGCATAAAAGTGGGCTCATTTTGCGAGAATAAACTAAAGTAAATTAAACTCTTCGTTAGCCAGACTCAATATTTGTACCTTATGCACAGAGTCCCTAAATGAACAACCAACATACTCTTTGCAGGCCTAATCAAGACGACTCACCCGTCTCTCTCTGTCTGGCCGGAACCAGTCCTATGCTCCACGAGAGCACAAATGGTTTGAGTTAGATTTGCAAATTCGGCCTGAAGGAATTCATAGAAACTTTAACAGAATTCTTTGGTAGCGCTCTCGGTTAACCAGTGATTTAACCGATAGTTGACTTGCCAGGGGTGTTATCATTAAGGTTACCAACTATAACAAAAAAATAAATTAAATAAATTGTAAATATCAGCGGCTTATGCCTCACACCTCTTGCTCAGTTATAATCTGAACAGAGTGTACAAAGTTTTCTACGAAGTTTGCAGTTGTAACACTCAGAATGAAGTTTCGAAGACTCTATAAAGTATACACATATACATATGTATGTATAAATAGGCAGGTCCCTCAGCTTTTGAGATACTGATCTGAAAATTTTCACACGTCCATCGGACAGCTACAACATAACGATCCAACTCAAGTCCTTGTAGGAAAACTGTTTTATTTGACAAGGTGCCTTGACGAAATGTGGCCTGGATTATTACCGCCACAATCAAGATGAAGTTCACTTTATACCTTTTTACGCTATATAAATGCAGCTGTGAAGAGTGTTATACCTTCAGTGCAATCAAATTTAACCTTTTTTCTTGCCTTTTATTTAAGTACTTTTGACAGACACATTATCGTATATTCACATTTTAAACAAATGCCTATTCTAAATATATGTATGTATATGTATGTTTAATAACTTTTTGTAACTTGAAAATCGTATAATTGACGAAAATTCTTTCCACGAAAGCTAAACGAAATTTTCGGGCAAAAGTGTGTGTTTGGAGTGAAATCTGATAAACAGATGTTGCTGAGCAGTTCTTTGAAATGGATTCTTCGCCTTGCCATAACACACCACCGCCCTTCAGCCGCACCTGGCGTTACTGCAAGCCATTACTGCGGAGAAACAACAAACAATTCGTTGCTTTTAAAACACACACGCACACAGACGCATTAACATAAACGCAATGTGAGTGCACGGCAATATAAACAGTTACGCATATGTGCACCAGTTCATAAACATTTCAGTGAAATGCGCGTAATAACAAACATAACAACAATAAGAACAACAAGCATTCGGCAAATCGGATTTGCTCGCGCCGCAGCGCCTTCCAGGCGTTGCCATCAGCGACTCTACGGTGCAAGCTGCCATACTCGCCTCCTTATGGTGGTGTGTGTGTGCGTATCGCCAGTTTTGATGTATTGAATGACGTGCGGTAATTGTATTAAAATTGACGTCTGACCCAAAATCACCTGCAATATTTCAAAACGTATTGGCAGCAGAGCGCAGCGCTGAAGAAATTGCTTTTGAAGACTGCGTGCGAGTGCCAATCGCTCCAGTTGGGCCACCGTGATAGCAGCCATAGCCACGGCAGTCGAGCCATGGCGTAGACACGTGGAAAGTAATGCAAAGTAATGGAGCACATGTGCATGTGGTGAGTACCACATATGGGGCTGCAAGCACACACAACCAAACATACATTTAGCCGATTTTGGCATTTCTGAAGACGCTAGAAACAACATGCACACTCGGCAACGGCATTTAGATTGCATGTGTGTGTGCGGGTGCGCCAATTGAAAATTGTGCGGAAATGCGCTTTCCACTGCCGATTGCGGTTATGCACAGATGCGCTAGAAAAATACACAAGAACACATCTAAATCTGAGTCAATATTCCCGGAATTTGCTGTGAAGTTTCCTTTCAGGCATATTGACAGCATTTCAGCTGATTCCTTGAAGGCTATTAGCACTGTGAGTACCGCTAATTTGCGGTTTGCGCTTTTGGAAAATAATAAAACAATTTATGAATTATGTGATACACACACACATGTACGCGGCGAAGAAAGCGTTTCCAAAATGCTTGTTTAATATTCACCACGCTTGAGGCGCACCAAAGCAGGCGCATAAGAAGCCAGCACTTCTGCCGCTTATGGTGAGGCATTTCCTTAACGGTGGAAAGCACCATAGCCAAAGCTACTGGTGGAACGTCGAAAAATTGGCACGCGCCAAACTATTCTCCGCTGCGCACACACCCAAAGAGTTTGCCCAGGCAGCACATGTATATATAAATAGAAGATGTGTGTGTGCGTGTGTTTTGGTCAACACTTTGGTTGGTACCTGTCCAGAATTTCTACGACAAAATTGTGCTCGTAAATGTTGTGGTTTGCTTCCGTTGTTCCGTATTGACACGTCCGTCCATAATTAAATGGTCATTATTATTGACAATTTAAGCAAACGTCGCTTCACAACACTGCCACAGAAATTGATACTTTGTTTACTTAAGTGCCAAGTAACTATGTACAATAAGACAGAAAAGGAAATGAGCACAAGAGTGTAAGAATATAAGCTAAGGTGTTGTTTGCCCTGTACAAATGGCTACATATGGCAGTTACTAGCGTCCATGGGACTGATAGCGATACGAAATTGTAATTTTGTTGTTTGTCACATTGCTGACTGTCGTTCAACGTTGAAAATGCTGCATAAATAAGCCAGCGAAGAAAGCAACTACCTCTTAGCCAATCCACCTTTGCAGAAATGCGCTAAAGCCAAAGTAGCTAAACAAACAGTGCTGCCAACTGTTACTACAAGCGGAAATGTACGTGCAATTAGTTGGCAAAATAGTTGACAATAAAAATACACGCACAATCTCTTACATGCAAATGTTTATTAAATATCCATTGGCAGGCCACATTACTCGTACCATATTGCTAGAAGCAACAAAGTAATTTTCCTCTGTTGGCCATTTGCAATATTTGCAGTTTGTATACATGGAACTTATCGACAAAGTGTCTATAATAATTTAAGTCATGCTTACCATGTTGTAGTCCCAAAATAGTTTTCAATATCTGCATAAAAATAATATTGCACTGTCATTTTTAGAACCGACCATTTAAGCTGCCATATTTTTGCCTTAACTTTCGGATATTTGTGCTAAATGTATTGACAATCCTACTTTGTTTGGTTTAAAGTGGGTTTGAATTGCAAACTACTTGTGATAAAAAAAAAAATCTGTGTGAAAAAATAAATATCGACTGTGGCTTCATCAACTGTTCTTAGTTTCGGCTTTCATGTCATTATTATATAAGCTCTATCTATATTTTTTTTGTTTTTTAAAGCAAGGCGAAACATACATTTGTAGCTGTACCATTTTTAAGTTAACTAGTTTACTACTAATTAAAAAAGACGATGACCTGGAATCTCGACGTCGGATTTTTTAATTTTGCTTTTCAGAAACTTTTCAGTTTGTATGACAAATATCTGAAGTAGTGTCTCTGTAACAACTGCAAACTCCAAGTTTTCTTCTGAATAAATGCATGAATGAAGTGGCTTTAAGCATGTTCGAAAATCCCAAAGCTTTATGATGAACGCAGACTAACTGGGGAAACTAGAAAGAAACCAAAACCAGAAAAAACGTGACTTTGGGATCGGTGCACCAAAAATATTCCTTCGCAGATAAATTTATAATGTAAAAGGCTTTAAAAAGATCTTCATCTGATCGATAACTTTTCTTGGTATCTATATGCTATAGTGATCCGATCTGAACAGCTTGTTTGGAGATTGTGCCATTGCTTTGGACAATAATTCGTTTTCGACACAAGGACTTAATTTTGATCAACAGTTTGTAGGACAGCTAAAGTGGTCCGATATCGGCATTCCAATAAATGAGCAGCTTATTGGGAGGGAATATGTGAAAAATTACAGATCAGCATCTCAAAAACTGATCGACTAGTTTGCGTATGTACAGACGGACCGACAAATGGGCATGGCTGAATCGACCCAGCTTACCATACTGATCATTTATACGTATATTATACACTTAATAGAATCTCCGACGTTTTCTTCTGGCTGTTGCAAACATCGTGGCGAACTTAATACACCTTGCTCAGAGTGAATATAATTATTGTCGCATGCCCGAATCCGTAATAGAGATTCCATCAATAGGTGAGAAAAAATCCTTTTTTCATATGTTGTTCCTAATCTTCTTATTCTTCATTGGCGTAGAGACCGCTTACGCGAGCCGAGTTTACCCCTAATAAGGTTAAGATAGTTTTTGCGTGCCTCTCCTTCACTTTTTGCATTTGTTCTGGTGGCGTCAACCAAATCGCACACATTTCTAATTTTAGAATTATTTACAGTGTCACCTACAGGAAATTTCCCGTCGAATAAAGCACAGTTGGCCATAAATAATCCCACGACATTCTTTCAAATCGATTTTGTCGTGCCGCATGTGATGTCTTCCCATGTTCTTTATGTTTCTTTTGCCTGCTAGTAATTAACATTAAATCATTTGAAGCATTTAAATGACCAATTAATGAAAATAAACTGAGCATATTTTAATTTATACCCATGGAACACACCAGTTGCTGGCTTTTCATTTATAATTTATTTGCCTGCTTTGGCGTTAGTTATGCACATGTTCTTAGGTAAATTAAGTTCAAACCATTTGTTGTTTTTGGTTTTTTGTGTGTGTTTACGCGTATTACGAGTTTCATTGAAATTTCGCGCATGCGCCCGCAACTGCTTCCTACATGTCAGCGCGGCTCGACCGGGGCTTGAGCGGCCGCGCCTTAACCTGCCACAACAACACTGACTGCTAACGGGCCATCGGCGATCAGCGATTCTCGTCCAACGACAAATGCGCTCAATCATTTTTACTGCTGTCAAAGTCAAACAAATAACATTCAAACAACAACACAAACACCTGCAAACATGTGCGTGTATGTGTGTGTGCTTACGAAATAAGAAATTGTTATGTGTTCGCGTTGATTTGCGGCAGCAGCTGCAAATACAATAAATTCAAATGTTGCCGGCAGCCGAGTTACTCCTTTTTCCGCTATCTGCTAGGTGAAAAATGCGCCGACGAGTGTATGTGTGTGCAAATTTATGTGTACGTTTGCCGCCACCTACGAATGTGTATGTGTACTGGCATTTAATTTATTTGTTGTTGCTAATTTTATTGATTACACCTTGCATAAATAGCTGTAACAAAATGCGTTCACTGGCGCCTACAACATCGGCTACCGCGAGCAGGTTGTTCCTGCTGTCGCTCTGGCCGCGTGTTGTCGATTTGTTCTGCGATTTTAGTATGCAGAAGCGCCTCTGTGTATCTCAATCGAACGGCAATTGCTTAAATTGTTTGCGCATAAAATTTCAATAAAACACTTCAGTGGAGCGGCTGGACGCAAAGGCTTGTCTGTGACGACACCGACTTGGCGATCGGTCGCTGAGGATCAGTGCAAAGTGAAGTGTATATTGCTCATCACGATAATATAGCAGTGTACATCGATTATAGATAGTTCTTAAGTTGTTGTTGAAGGACGCAAGAATGACTTTTTAGGGTTCAGAGAGTAACCAGGTATACCTTCAGAAACAAAATAATAGTTAGAAACCATTAAACTAACCTAAAAACTCCTCTCATAGTAGGAAATTTTCTTCCTTCTAGGTGTATTAGATATACATATTTCAGCTAGAAGATAATGCTATTGAAGCCAATCTTTTATTGGTGTAGACCAATATAGATTTTGGCGCATATTTTAGAGAAAAAAGTTGAAGAAGATAACTGCGATCTGTAGTTTTAGATTTGTCGATAAGTAATTAATATTTTGGGATTTTATAAAACTTTACTGATTTTATTTAAGATTTATCTTATTTTAAGATAATTGCTTAATCCCATAACCTAAAGCCAAGGGACGACGAAATCATGAGTGAGATTTTATTTGTTTGTTTTAGAAAATCTTTGCATTATAAATAGCCGAAAAGGTACATACATATATGTGCTTACAAGTACAGTACTACGAATGATGTATGCCATATGTGGACAAGACTTGCTTACAAGGAAGAACACTCTCTGACCAATGACATTCGGATTAGTGGAAGATCCACTGACCCCTCGCGATCTAGCATAAGGCCTTCGTGAGCGCTAATCAGGAGACAGCACCAGTACGGTAGGAAAATGCTTCTTAGCTGCGTTCATCACAAAATTTCAATTGAAATACTCGCTTTTAACTGAATTACAGTGAGATGTAGTTTGTCCCAACCGGAGGTGTTTTATATAGGTAATAGAAATTGATATGTTATAAAGAGCTTTAGGGTAGGGTCCATTGATCTATGTGTAGTATATGGAAGGACTAGTGCTTCAACCGATCAAGTGCGAGCATTAGCCCCGAAACCTAGCCTGTTTCGAAACGAAGCAAATGAATACACAAACAATTGCTATTTTTTTTGAAGAAAAGCTTATAGGTAGACTTTTGGAAGTAATAAGTCTATGTCAAGCCTGAAGCCTGAATGAGAAGATTTTCCAATTATAGACCAGCTCAGTTCTGGTGGAAATGAGAAAGGCCCATCCTCAATAGGTACTTAAAAATTTATTTCAGTAAGAGAGGCAGATGTCCATATCAATATGTTGCTCTCCAATATTAACCTATAGTAAGGTTAGAGTAGTCTGGTAGGCCAGTGAGCCACGCATAGACCAGTTTTTGGTTTTGGCGATACCAGATGGAGTTCAGTTACTGGATCCATGAGGAGTAGTTATCCTTTAGGATGCATGCGCTTGACGCGAATTACAACAGACTCTGTGACCACACTATCGATACCTCTTCTAGTGGATCATACTGTGAGGACCCCAGATTCTTTCAGCATATTCTCGTTAATGCGGAAAAAGTGCACAAGAGATGCTCAATTGTTTCCTTGGTGCCTTGCTCTAGTTATTTCCTCCATACTACACTAATAATAATTATTTGTAACAAGCAAAGTTCTTTAGTCGCAATATTTGCCTCCCGATTTACACAGAAGTTTTTCTTAAGTCTTCTCACAGGACGAATATTTTTCACTTTCTTACATATGAAATATATTATATACACTTGTCGCTATGTACATACATATATATCTAGATAATCTAATATTAATAATTTAGCAGCAAATAAAGTAGAGTATCTCACTCACCTCTTCGTCGATGCAAACCGCGATATTTGTTTGGCGATAAGACGGGCGGTCGTGGAGCCATCATATTCGGCACCTCATCCGGTGTGGTGAGTCCCGTGCTCTTGTGGTGATGACGTTCGCTCGCCTGCCGCCAATTACCGAAGGAGTGACGACGTGCATTGCTGTTCGGCAGCGTGTGATGATGTTTGCTGTGGTTTTCGTGTGGGTGCACGAGGAGAAGAGCAGTAAGAATCGGTTATTAAGAGGCATGAGTAGAAGTTAAGCAGATGAAGAAAAAGATGAAAATCGGATGCACGATTAGCAAATTAATCGCAAATGTCAACAGCTGCATTCATCACAGTTGTCAACAACTCATCAACTAGCAATACATACACACTTGGGTGCATAAAGGGCCAAGTGTACGGCCGGTGTACTCACCTTGAGGGTGACATGCAAAAGACATCATCAAAGTCACTGCCTGCACCACCACCTCCGACGACACTGCCTCCGCCTCCAAGTCCGCACGTCGAGGCATTAGACTCGTTGTAGGAGCCCAGCCGTTCGCGGAACGTCTCCGAGTGTGAGTTCGACGAACGCTGACGATACATCAATGGCTGCATTTCAAAAGATTGCTACATAAGTACACACCCGATGTTTATAAATTCATATGTGCATAGGTATGTGTGTGTGAATGGTGCACCCGGTCAAACGCAAAATTGTCAAGATGCAATAGATGAATGCGAAAAATACAAACAAACAGATGGCGAATGATGTTAGAAAAACAAACTATAA
This sequence comes from Bactrocera tryoni, assembly GCF_016617805.1. Taxonomy (NCBI): domain Eukaryota; kingdom Metazoa; phylum Arthropoda; class Insecta; order Diptera; family Tephritidae; genus Bactrocera; species Bactrocera tryoni. Next base: position 38,038,682 of record NC_052499.1, on the reverse strand, counting down.
AGTCGAAAGGCAACACTGCTGCCTGTAATTGACATTTTATGATTTGTAAACAGTTTTTTGACTCTATGAGTTATATGTAGCTTGTAAATATCTTCAACTAACGGAACTTCATTAAACCACTTCTTTATCATTCATTTACTGCCATAACTTACTTGTGAGAAGCCGCCCAGAGAGCCGAAACTGCCACGCGGACTTCCTAACGCCATTGTGGCTGCCGAGTCGAGATTCGCCGAAGTGATTAGCCGCGTCTGTTCCGGTATGATGACCCGCGGACTGCTGCCTTTCGAATTGCGACGCTTGAATATGGAAAACGTCTTATTGGAGCTCTGAGAGTCCGGCGTGCGCGGCGACTTGCTGTCATTGTAGAAGTAGTATGGGTTATCTGTAAAGGAACAGAAATATTAAGATAACATCAACAATGTGAAAATTTTATGGAAAATAATATAAAGGAAGTTTGGCATGAAAAGTGCAGAATATCAAAAATGTATGTTTGTGCTTACATATGTAGTTTTTATACTAAGATCATTCACTATTTACAAACTATACATTTACGTTTATTGTTGGCTTGAGATTTTGAGTAATTATCGTTTCAAATATTAAAATTCAGTGTTTATAATGTTAAATCTGCCTTTCACATCAACCAGTTATATAATTTTAGCATAATTTAGCAATTATTATCCCGCTTAATCAATTATATACTCGATGTGTTTCAGCTTTGTTATTTTGCCGGATTTTATTTTGGTTATTATAGAGAAGGAAAAAGGAAAAACTGTTCCTAGCCCAATAAAGATCTATGTATATTTTATACAGTATACAAATATATCTTAATTTGCGCTTAAAGCAGTTTGTATACCATGAACAGGGTATATTAGGCATTCACCGTAGCATACATATATGTATGTATATACATATGTATATAAAAGGACAGCGTGACGATCTGAGTTGATTTAGCCATGTCTGTCTGTCTGCATATACGCGAATCCTTCAGTTTTTGAGCTACCCAAAAACTACTCATTTTTCGAAATCGCCGATAACGCTCCCCTATGGGATGTAGCTGTCATTCAAACTGACCGATATAAATTTCAAGATTTTCGGAAAATATCTTTCTTAACATATTCGACTTGAGAGTTGTTTATTATAAAAAAATGTGGTTAGAAAAAGCTAACCAAAAGTTTTCTTTTGCAGACTGCTCATTTGTCAGAACCGCAGGCAAAGGACGACTATAGCATATGGCTACCATACAATCTAAACGATCAGGGATTTATACGGAAACCTTTTTTTTATTTTGAGTTTGTTTCATATAAACTGAATTTATTCGCATTAAGTTTTTATATTATCTAGAATACAGCACTGTAGCGACAGGCTTTGAAGTATCTGGCTCATCATATACGCATTTATAAAAAGTATGAAGGAAACTCTCGATCGGTCAAAATTGTTGAAATTAATCAAGCTTATATATAGGTTTAAATACTGATTTAGCATTCACTGCCAGCATAAGGATGTAATTTTAAGTAAATGAGTTACTAAACTACTGTTGAATAATGATGGACAACGCGGCAATTATAGAGAGATTATAGAGAGCAAAATTAAACACTAACACATGACAAAAATATTCAGCCAATCACTAAAATTAACATTAATGGTTTAAATCATTAACATTAAAGGCTAATCATTAAGAGTTTGATTATCTCTCAATTAATATTGAGTATTGTCTTTATTACGTTGTTTTTGTTCTCTAATGATATAGAAACTCAGTAAAAAATGTACTTTAATATCAGTAATCAATGTTCATAGTGGTGATGTGTCTTTGTCAGTAACATTTTAGGGGGAACATATTCAACTTGTTGTCAATATTTGTCTTAAAACCAGAAAAAATGCTAATATACCCTTCACAGGTGCATTTCTTTTAGTAACTATGTGTTCAGTTTGTATGGCATCTATATGCTATGGTAATCCGATCTGAACAATTTATTCGGAGATTACATTGTTGCCTAAGAAAATAATCCATGCCAAATTTCGTGAAGATACCATGTCAAATGTGAAAGTTTTCCATACAAGCCCTTGATTCCGATCGTTCGGTTTCTATGGCAGCTATATGTTATAGTGGTCCGATATCGGCAGTTGCGACAAATGAGCAGCTTCTTGAAGAGGAAATGACGTTTGAAAAATTTCAAAACGATATCTTAAAAACTGAGGGACTAGTTCGTATATATACAGACGGACGGACGGACAGACAGACAGACGGACATGGCGCAATCAATCAGCTCAACATATATATATTAAACAACATTAACACAAAAACTTAGAAATTCGAATCAGCACCGAAATCCACAAAAATTATGCTGAGATTATTAGATTTAATATTACTTTAACTAAATCTGTTTGGTTTTTTTCATTTCAGAAGATCCAGTTCAGAGATATAGTAGTCATCACAAAACGTCTTTTTTGAGAGGAGTTCCCGGAGATCAGATTTCCAAATAAATATTTTTACTAATACTAAGTCTGAAAATACAGTTTAAAGATACCATAATATGAGTACAAACTTTTGAATCAATAAACTAAAACAAAATTCGAAAATTTTCTTTTTTCAGAAACTGTGTAAATATAACCCTTAAAGGCAATTACCACATCCATGCATAGAACATAGTATTTAAAATATTTTGAGAATAAATTTGCATGCTGCAGAGTACCTGAGAAAAAAGCGTTGGTTTGATCCAATGCGATAAACATTTTGCCGAACTGTGCTTTCGCGGCTTTCTCAAATTCGAATCCAAATAAAGTTAAGTGCAATACTTATTACTGTTTTACCACTGGCATTGATTTCTCTCGTCAATTTCAAACTGATACTAAAATACTCTTTTGGCTTTGACACACATTGCGTTCTTCGATTTCGCCTTATAAACACTTGAACACTTTTCACTTCACTCAAAAAGGCTGACAATCATTTGAAACAACTATTTTTGGTTAGTTTTGAATTTGAATTGGTGTAACGGTTTTGGCACTTGCTTTTGCCTTTGTTTATGCCCGGAAAGTAAACTTCAAAACTTGTTGTAATTTATGACTTTGAGAGAAGCGCGCGCTTTTTCCACACTTAACAACAAACATATAAACAAATGTTGTTGCCCTTCCCAACAACAAGACAATATTAAAAAAAGTACATTTGCGATTGTGCTTCGTGAAAGCTTCACTTCGAATATTTGCTCAGGAGAGCATGAGCGTGGCGTACGATGTGGCCGACGATCGACGATTGAACGCTTACAAAGAAAAGAACAATAAGTCCGCACAACATAACTGAGTTATTATTCAAGTACAATGTGAATTATTGAAATGGTTGTCGTCGTCGTCGATTGCGCTGTTGCATGCTACTGCAATGACATCCCGAAACGGAATAAACAAATTCGAAAACTTCAATTCTGCAGACGCGTGTGCCGACGGCGCACAATTGCCTCTTGAGTTGGAGCAGCGCGGTCGCGTTAGCGCTAGTAACGCAGCGCATTAGTTTTCTGCGGCCACGCACAAATAAATATGTTGCTGCCTCGAAGAATGTCTGCGTACATTGTGAATCCCCCATGTTTTTACTGCATATGCTTTGCTGACTTCTTCTGCTGCTACTCCGCGAGTCGATTCTTTTCAATGCTTCAATTCTACGCCGGCAACAACAACAGCAACAGCACTGTGCACAGAACAGCAACGATGGAAACAACAAACATGCATGCATTATGTAGACGCGCTGCTCTCGCTCGATCGCATACGCACTCGGGGCGCGCTCACTCAGCGCGGCACATGCGAGATCACTGGGCTCGCACAAATGCTCGTCTGGCAAACATATTGCACCCACTTAGACGGCTCGAGCTGGATATAGCAGCGCCGCGCAGTCAGTGCCCAGCCGCGCAGCGCAACGCACTTGAGCACTAGTGTGTGTGTGTGTGTTTTGTGACGCTGTGTTGGTGGAAAACTCAGGGCAACAGCACAGACGGACAATTTTCCGAAGTGTTTGCATTGTTGCGCACCTTTGTATGTGTGTGTGTGCGGCTTTGCCTTCTTCCTGCATACAGGGTAAGTTTTGATACCTGCAACATATGTGTGTAAATGTGTGTGTGCTCGTGCTTTGTTTGTGTCCACTCAAGATTTTCCGCAGTGTCGTCCGATGTTTTTCCTTGATAACTTCACCGTGTGCATATCTGATTAGGCCACTCGAATGTGCAAAAGATTGGTAAATATGCGCGCGTGTGTTTGTGCACCTTTGTTGGTACACCTACACTTAGCGTTTTGTCTGTTCACACATTTGACAATGAGTTTTCCTGTTCGCGCAACAATAGTGTTGTGGCCCGTGTGTTTTGATTTGCGTGTCACATGCGCCTGCGCAGACAAATGCGCCTTTTGTGTACTCTCCTGATGCTCGCTGAATTGCTGATTAGATTGTTTAAACATTTACCTACTACGTCGCCGATATTCCTTTACATAATTTTGGTTTCAGAAGAAGTTTTTTCATTCGGCAGTGCGGGAATTGTTTGATTATATAGCTGGCCGTTTGCTTTAAATTCGCTTTTGTTTATTAGAGATTTTGAGAAATTTAGTCTGGATCGAAATAAGCCAATATTATTTCCTTATAACTTTTATACTAAAAAAAAAACTATTAAATATTATCGGCTTTATTTTTGAATATATAAGAATTAATGATTTCCTCTGCGCATAGAGCACAGCAAGCAGTGACTTTTTGAGGATGTAACGGCGTCCTGAAATGACTTGTGGATTATCATTACTCCGCATGCGACAAGTTTTATTTATTATCGCACCCATTCAACCAAAAGTAAGCTCATCGCTAAACAAATTTTTTTGCGAAAATCGGGATCGGTGGCCTTTTCGTTATGGACGCATTCACCGAACGTGGAGCGTGCTAGATTGTCGTTCAGCTTCAATTTTTGTGCGAGTTGGATTTTGTAAGCCATAAAGCCAAGATCCTTCCACAAAATTTTTCATAAAGGACGTCGTCTCTTAGGATACGCATTATCCACTAGAATAAACGTGGTGGTATGCGAGGGGAAAAGTCCTCGGCACTATAATGTCATTTTTTTGTACAATTATGTCTATCTTTACACTTCAGTTGCAGTAGGTGCTGCAAGTTTTGTATGCCACATGGGCGAGTGTGTGGATATGTAAAACCTAAAGTATTTGCGGATTATCCCACTTCGATTCTGGCCTTGAAGGAAAGCATCCAGCGTGTCATTCGTCAGTTGCCAGTCGAAATTCTCGAACGAGCCATTGAAAATTGGACTCAACGGATGGACCTTTTGAGACGTAGCCGCGGCCGGCATTTGAAAGGAATAATCTTCAAAAAATAAACGCCAAATAAAGTTATTTCGAATGATAATAAACATTCCCATTAAATTTGCAGCTTCTGTGTTTTTCTTTAGAAAAGTAGGGAACTTCGAAATGAATCGCCTTTATATTTAAGTAATTTTAACAACTTGAGAAAGAACTTCAGAACCGTTCCTGTAAGAGAAAACAGACATTAAAAAATTGTTCCATATTCGGCCAATATGACCTCTCTTCCATTAACACCTCAGAGGCATCTCAAGTCACATCCAGAGAATTCATCTAAGTTCGGGTAAGATATCGCATTGATACGCAACTATACAAAACATTTTAATTCTTCCCTCAGAAGTCTTAAGATATTACGATGAAAATCATTGTTTACATTCCAATATTGTTAAACCTTATTAGCCAAAACGGCAGTTCACTGCTATTTAACATAGAAGAGTGAAGAATATCACAAAAATTCCATACGTGCGTAAGCTTGAGGAATCTCTATGCTAATGTGTTTCAGGGAATCGCAAATTAGCAGCAACTAGAAGAAGGCATATTCGAAAGTGCTTTTGTTTCAAGAACACACACTCAAAGTAAAACAATAAAACTATAAAGTGAAGTGGCCAACTGCTGTGCATGGGACCGCATGGCCATGATCGTGTGGCAATGAAGACTCCCAAGCACATGGACTCTGGCAGTGGTGAACCAGAGACGGTCGACCTGTGAAGGAGAATAGAATGACTGGCGGTCGGGCTACGTCGTAAAATTGGAAAACCAGTCGGGGAAATTGCACATTTGGTTGAGGGAGTAAATTAAGAGTGAGAGAAGACATTTGCACTGCACATGCACTTAAATCGATTTGTTTGTCTCAGGAGTAAAGGGAGTACTTCACACACAAAATTTAGCTCCTATGCATTCGCGACCGTCTGGTACTCGGCACTTTGTGGCAGAGTGTGGACATTATTGGGCTTGGCTGCGGAAAGGCTAAGAACGCGCGGTTTTGTTGCAAATGGACAGGCTACATGTTGGATCGTGAGTGCGTGCTGTATCATCTCTTTAGGCGATCTTGACTGTTTTGGAATGTCTAACGATGGAAAGAGAGCGAACATTTTCGTTTAAGTGGTATGCGAGGTGAAACCTTTTTAATATCATTTTATTTTTGTACAAATATGGCTATCTTTACACTTTAGTTGCACTAGGTGCTGCAAGTGTTGCATGCCACATGGGCGAGTGCTTTATTGTTATTACTTCGTTTTGGTAGCATGCAGTTCGAGTCATAAATCTGTAAACACTCATGTTATGGCAGCGCAGCCGTACTTTGGGGGTGCTAAAGGCAACCCTTCGGGAGCTATTCACTATTCGGCGGGTTGATTAGTTATTGAAGAGAGAGAAAAGTCTGGAGTTTATTGTTGTGGTACTTCCGTGCCCCGTTGAAAGATTAATTCGAAAGGTGTGTGTACTGACGACATTCATAGATATGTCTCATATATTTAAAGCGTCTTCTTAGTTAGTACTTTCGATCGGCCGTGATTCCCATTTCATTCTAAGCACTTCGCGCGAAAACTCCTTCATCGAAATATTTTTTTTACTGGGTTGTTTAACAGTGACATCTGTGCCAAATTCAAACAACCGCTTCGGGGAAACCGTTTTGAGTCAATTGAAGATGCGCATTGTAGACTATTCCGAACTTCAACAGCTGTTTCGAGGATTGAATAAAACGTTGACACAAGTGTATTGGGGCCTAGGGGGATTACTTTGAGGGGTACGATATAGATATTGAAGAGTAAACTTAGAATTTTAAAATTATGAACAAAGTCTTAGTATTTTTGCCCAAAATAGTGAGTCATATGCACAAAGGTCGAACATTTATTTAACAGAAGTTAATCTTTTCAGGGAAAGGAACTAATTTCCGGTATAAAAACGGCCTTACGATATTTAATTTCCATAAATGAGTACCGTTAGCTACCTCTAAGCAATCAGGGTACAAAGTAAATTAATCTCAATATGAAGAACTTTCAGTATCATCTGTAAGGAGTGAGTTTTGTAAGACCATCATGAGATTTAATAGTAGGTTCCGTTAATACTTGTATGACTTAGTGAGATCTCCATTCAAAAGACCTACAGAATAAAAAGTTATAAAGACTATTAAGTAGGAAGAAGGTAACATATAAAATACGGATTAACTGAATCGCTTATGGTATGTCAAGACCTATATGATGCTTTCAATAAGTAATGCAGCAAAAAGGCTATATAACTAGTATTTATTTATTTTGAATATTTTATACAACATGTATTTGCTTCACTTTACTGGGCCCCAACAGTGCGCCCCTCCTTTGGCGCCCCTTTATTATCCTGACTTCTACTCTATGTGACCCTTAGCTGAGTTAACGGCCATTAAGCCACAACAACTACAACTGCAATATTGTTTTGATCACGTGCAAGCGTCCATACGGAAAATATTTACTAAAGTACATAAATTGCTATATGTGTATGTGTGTAAGTATATACATACATATATACGTATGTATAAATGCGCGAGAAAGCAACAGGAAGAGGACGCTTTGCATTAATGATTGCAACGCTCATACCCGTGCCTTTACATACGTACATATGTATGTACTCATATACTAAAGCTGAATTACTTACATACATGTATGAGCATGTATATACTATCCATAACATCCATTCACATTGGCATTTCAGTGTGTAGGCACATGCACTATTCGTCGTTCTGACAGTCAAACGATCGATGAATGATCCATGTAGCGGCACGTCGCTCGGACTGCTGGTGTTAATAGCATATAATGCTTGTGGCATAATGCCTGCCAATATTTGGATTTGCACTCACATAGTTCTTATGCACTTCTACATATAGAATGTAAGCACGTTTTTTTCGTGATTCGAACAAACGCTATTTATGTTGTGCCCGTCGCAGACTACTTGCAACATTTGTTGCATGCAACCGTAATAAAACAGCGGCAACAGCGCCAGCAGAAATAGCGATGGACTCACATATGTGTGCTTAGAAATGCATTCCTGAAGTAATCGCACGCAGTTTTCAGCATTGTTTACTAATTCGCCTATTCAGCATCAATTTGATTTGATTGAAATCGATTTGGCTTGCTTCGATCTGCATTTAACAGCTGGACTAAGCAGTGAATACGCGCCACTCTGCTCGCAGATACATATATATAGAAATACATACATATGTGGTTCTGTATATAAATTAATATGTGCATAAGTGCTTGTGGAATTAAAATGGATGAGTGATCTCTTCAACTATTTATTTACTCAAACTCGCGTGAGGAAGTGAAGAAAAATATTGTGTAGGGGAGCCTAATGAAAGCACACAAATAAAATTTGAAATTTAAAATAAGAAACTATTGCCAGACAGACTCTGCCTGCAGCTATAACCCTTCAACCACACCACACCCCCGAATGCCATAGAGCTCCCTGTTATTGCTCTGACGTTTTTGACCCTCAGGCGCCCGGAAGTATGTGTTGTGACCACAAGCAACTGACGGAGAAAAATTTTAAACATTTTTATTGTCTTATCGTTACACAGGTGTTTACGCGCTTATAGTAACTGAATTATGAAATTATAAATTCATAATTGAATCTGCCTGATATTGTGATGAGTTTTTGATATTGTCTTTCGAATTTGAATTTTCTTGTTTTACGATGTCGTTTCGAGTCTGGTTTTCGTTGGAAAATCGTAAAACTTCCGCAATAACATGAATAGTTTATGTCGCCTGTGGCAGTTGTGATTGCCAGGCAGACCTCCCACTTGCTGTCAGTGTGACAGAGATTTTGATTTTTTTATGGCTAAAGGAGATTTGTGCTTTCATTCAGTACTCTTATGTATGCATATGTTTGTGAGTATGAAAGGTATATTTTTCTAACAAAATGCAATTCATCAGCATTTATGGTTAATGATTAAGTGGAAATCTAATGGGAGTGACAGTATTGACATTAAAATAATCAACAAGTGATATATGATCTGATGTGAGTCGTTTTTTCAGGAAGTCACTGCGAGGCATACAAAAAAATTAATTATGAGGATTGTTATTAAATAACAAATTTGTAAGTAACAAAAATGTGTAATTCTTGTTTAATTACTTAACAAGAAGAACTTGTTGAAATAGAGTCTAAATTCATTAAGATATTTATATTCTGTCAGTTGAAGTAATATAGAAAATTGACTAAACGCTTAGAGTATACTTGTACTTAATTACAATTAAATATAATTCGAAACTCTTAAGGTAAAAATTAATTTTATATGCGAGTAGCTCGCCAATTCAATTGTTAAGCAGTCTGCAGAGATCTAGTTTCAAATGGTGATTGAGTATGAAACCTTCTGGACAAAATGGTATAAACTTTGTAGTCACCAAGTTTTGATATACGAAGCTAAAGTAATTTCTTTGCTATTTAAGTTTCATCGGGTTGGACCTAGTTGTTAGTTGATAGTTCCATAATTGTATAGCTAAGCTACATAAACTCTAGTTTTATTAGTTCATTTTTGTGTATGATGGAATATTTACGCTGATTGATTTATTTTTATGTACTGAAATCTGATGCTGAAAATAATAATACCATCATCATTTCTCTTACGACTTCATGGAAGGTTTCAATTCAGAGCTTGTTTTTATAATAGGAGGAAGCATCGAAAGCCGGACTGCGAGACTTTAATCCTCTAAACCTAACCTACATCATCTCATGTCTCTTTCACGGGACCACTGGACAAAGTATTACTTCATGGGAGAGACGAAGACATTTAAGTCTCCTCTATTGTACGGACTGACTGCCGCCTAATCTGTTGTAAATGTCTCAATCTTACAATAATTAGAGCTGCTGTTTCGTGAGTCAAATTTTCCGCCATGAAACTACCTCCAAGTGTGGACTCCAATCCAGAGTTTGTCCACAAACCTCTGTGGGATCTTATCGCAGCGTGTGACCTATTGATCTCTATTTTTTTACACCGTATAGGTCGTCGTCGCTGATGACGTCAGGCCACCATACAGTGATGATACGCCGCAAGCATATGCAAAGAAAGCTCTAAATCTTTCCAGTAAGGTACACGGTCACACGCCAGGTTTCACATTCGCTTTTTTTGAGTTCATAATAATTGATTTTGTTTTGTCGATGTTAGTTTTTATACCAACCCTAACCTACTCGGCGCATAGATCGTTAAGTTTTGCTTGCATGACCTAGTGTTTCACAGACGATAAGCAAATAATATCGAGATTTTCAAGATAATCGTTGAAGTTCTAGCAGATAGCTCTGCGCTTGCTTTCTATGAAAACGAATCGGCGCAAGTAAACAAACTTGGCATAATAGTACCATAATTCTTGCAGTTTAACAATTCGACTGGCGGAGGGATGAGATGTTAACTTACTACACCAGTTGCAGTTTGAAAGGTCAATTGCAAAATCAAAACATCATAGACGTGAAGTCATTAAACTGTAAATATGTTGGTTTTGCCCGAGTAAAGACCTTCCTTCTTTCTTTGCCTTTACTTTAGATTATTTGTTTGTAATTAATCCTAAAATAGCTTTCTTTTAAGTAGCGGATATTTCTAATACGTTTTTAAATTTGAAATACGGAACGGAATGTCTACACCTAAAATAACAAGAGGGTAAGCAGACCCAACCGCTTAAAAGGCGACAAGAAGGCGGGGCAGGAATTTGTTAAAACAGGACAATGCGGAAAAGAAAAACACTGAGCTACCCACAACTTTAACGACTTAAGGAATGACCAGATGCGTCGCAGGCTAAATAGAAGCGAAAAATGTCGGAATCATTTCTGATCAGTGTTCAACAAGAAATGAAGAAAAAGTAAATATGTATTTGCAAGTTATTAATTGTTTTAATGCTAACTTACAGGGCTAAACGAAAATCCTTATTTAGTGCAGATATTTTCGAGATCGCACATACGAAATACAAGTATCTATATACGCCTCCATGTGTGCATAATATGTTTGACAAAAGAAAGAATCAAAACAAACGTTGCAACAAGAATTGAAATTCCAAAGGCTCTTTAAGGAAATGCCAAAACTGAAGTTAACATTCAAAAGTCATACAAACACATTTACATGGTGACAATAAGTTACATCGAGCAGTGAATACTAAGGGAAAACGAGAAGAACAGAGAAAAAATACCCTCGAGTGGTAGCGTCGGCTATCCACAGGCACATCTTTAATGAAAAACGAGAAATAATGGTGTGCCTTATAGAGTAGTGAAGCAGCGACAGAAAAGTGTGAAATTATGAATTTTACTACCTGCCAGAGGTGTCAAATACACCATTAAATTTTGAAATAAAAGAGTTTTATTGGTTGTGTCATATCTGAAATACATAAGAGTACATGAGTGTGGGGAACTTGCATATTCGCAAACACTTAAAGAATGGAATATCAAGAGTCCTATCTATAGTTGTCATTTTGCAGCCACCTTGGAGTTTTCTTAAGTTTCTAGCTATTTCCAGAGTTTAATATTGTACTGATTTTATGTAAAGCAGAGGCATTGTGAACTCCTTCTATTCCTGAAAGCACGCTCGGTACGAGCAAATTTTCTGTACTTTTCACATTTTTATAGAAGAGTAGAAATTACTTTATCCGTACCCTCGTTTTCGCAGTTTTTTAGTTACTTCGTGGAAGCTCCTTTGCTTGTTGAGAGGGCTCATCTTTCATAGCTCATGTAAGCACCAATTTTAAATCATTGACTACTGAATATATGACAGACAAAATGGCAAGTTAAATTATTAATTTTCTTATTAATTTTTTTATACCCTGAACAGGGTATATTAAGTTTGTCACGAAGTTTGTAACACCCTATAAAGTATATATATAAATGATCAGTATGTTGAGCTGAGCCGATTTAGCCATGCCCGCCTGTCTGTCTGTCCGTCCATCCGTCCGTCTGTATATATATGAATTAGTCCCTCAGTTTTTAAGATATCGTTTGAAAGTTTGCTCTTCAAGAAGCTGCTCATTTGTCGGAACTGCCGATATCAGACCACTATAACATATAGCTGCCATACAAACTGAACGATCGGAATCAAGTTCTGGTAAGAGAGGAAAGTTTTACATTTAACATTGTA
>NC_052499.1:37961694-38026179 GCF_016617805.1 Bactrocera tryoni | reverse complement strand
TTTTGTTTGTTTGTTAATTTATTAAAAAAAAGACAGTGGTTATTAAAAATATTTTGTTTTTTTTTTATTAGTATATAGACATGGGCTGTAAAGCAAAAAATCTCTTTGTTTGCCCTAGAGTACTAACATTAACTTGAACTGTGTAGAATTTTTATAACATTTCATTAAATTCTTCTCCATTTATCTGTTTATCCTCCAACTCATTTAGCTTGCCAAACGATAAAAAATTGAACAAATTACAATATGAACTAGTTTCCCACCCACCGTATTCTCGCTCGCTGGAAAAGGAGGTCAATAAAACGACGAGGACGAGTTGAAAACAAAAACACCAATTGTTATACCATAAAGCCTCTCAGACTCACTATATATACAAGGTCCTTTCCAAAGTAAGCAGGACTTTTTGATTCTAGCGCCCCCTGGTGGCGCAATCCATATGATTGGTGTGTTGGAATCTGCTATCTTTATAAATTATCCAGTGAGAATTTCATGACATTTCAGTGATTGGAAGTGAAGTTATTGCGTTTTAAGTGTCAGTATGTTTGTGCTATCGTTGCGAAAATGAGCTTCGAATAAAAAGGCAACATTAAATTTTGTTTTAAAATTGGTAAAACTTTTACCGAAACGTTTCAATTGATGAAAGGAGCTGATTGCCTATCCCGTAGCAGAGTGCACGAGTGGTTTCAACGGTTTCAAAGTGCTCGTGAGGACACAAATGACGATCAACATGTGGGCCAATCAAAATCCGTGATCACAGGAAATTCCATGAAAACTGTGCGTGAATTCATCAAAAATCAGCCGAAAGCATCATTGAAACTCATGAAAATGGAATTGAACATGTCCAAAACATCGATTTATCGCCTTTTGACGGAACATTTGGTCTTACGAAAGGTGTGTGCACGGTTTGTTCCGCACAAATTGACTAACGGTTCAGTCAGCATCCAACATTCAGAATCAGAATCCAACATTATTTGACCAAAAATCACATTTAAATCATTAACCACTCCCGTATTCCCCTGATATTGCACCGTGCGACTTCTTCCTTTTCGGAGAAATGCATTTGCCAATGAAAGGAAAGCGTTATGCAGACGTAGAGGCGATCAAAAGGCTTGCACCGGCATACTGGTGGCCATACCGGCCAACGGTCTAAAACACTCGTTCGACATGCTTTTGGACTATGCAAAAAGCTGTATTGAATCAGAAGGAGACTATTTTGAATAAAATAAATTGATTTTTCCGGAAAAACCAATTGTTGTTTTTTTAAAGTCCTGTCTACTTTGGAACTAACCTTGTATATATGATAATACCACTTCAGTCAAATATTACAAAAAATACACCGGTTGAATGAATTTCTCCATACCATTAATTTCAGAATAAGAAAAAATCATATTATTACATAAATTATAATATCTTTTTTGAATCATATTATATCGATCATTGGTCATATTGAAAATCTCCGACTTAGCTTACAGCACAGTGCAGTGAAATTGCAAACAAATTCTAAGCATCAGATAAGTTATCAGCCAAGATCGGGAATACGTTGCGTCGCTCAATAAAACCAGCTCTTTTAAGAAGGATTAATGATTTTTACTGCAGTCGGCAAGCACAGTTTACTTATGCGTATATGTCACGTAAAGAAACTCCAGCAAAATGCCAAGGAAAGGAAATCCTTAATACGTTTATGTCAGCCTTCCGCTCAGATGGATCGGAAATCCGAAAAAGGTGTGTTGCATGTTAATTAGTGGTAGTATATGTATAAGGACTTTTTAATTTAATTGCCAAAATAGTACCAACTAACCGCAAGCATGCCTACAAACACGTAATTGGAGTGTGTCGTCTGTTACCTGCGAACACGACATGATCTGCTACTCGATGCGGTACCGCCGTGATCTACAGGCACAAGTGCAGCTTGCGTGATCAACGCAACATCCTGGCTGCGCACGTGTACATACGACATATGTAGATATGTATGTGTTCACCAGAAGGTAAGTGCCTGTGACAAGTGTGTCTCGAATTACAAATGAAGTGAGAATCATATAAATCAAAGTGAAATGCACTCTACCTAAAAATAGTAACTTTGCAATATCTCCAAGGCAATGATCTTTCGCTTTGTTTGTGCTCCTCTACTTCTCGTACTCGGACACGCTGAGGCAAATACCGTTAATCCTCAGGGGTGCAACAATTGACATTTAACATCAACCTGTGGTTTCAGTGACTCGTTCTGATACTCGACCTGGGTAACGATGGGCGAACGGCGCGATAGCAATGCTACGTACAAATACTGTTACAACTTGAAAGCAGAAAGAAAAAAATGTTCCCAAAGAGAAAACATTCAAATAAAAATGCATTTCAGTCTCGAATTCAACAGTTGTGCCATAAATATTTAAATTGTCGTCAGGCGGTTGCTCCCCCCGTCATGAGTACACTTTTTCGGGGAAACATTTGCTTACGCAGTTGGACGACTATGCATCTCCCGCACATTTTTCGTCATCCCCACACACTTGCATATATGTACCTTTGCTTTTTGCTTCTGTGTTTTTTAAGCGCTGCACACATACATACATTGTTTTCGTTATTATTATGAAAATAATTAACGTTTGTTTTGGTGATGTTCGCCAACACATTTTCCGCCTGCCGCTACCGCCTGTCTCGGCTTCAGCGATCCACATTTGCCTTCGAATTGAAATCTGTTTAACAGATGTGACGCGCGACTGTGACGAACTCCAACGGCAGGCAGGGAGTGACGTGAGTTTCATCATTGCCACTGTTGGTATAATATTTCTTTCTTTTTTCACGGGGATATTAGGGAACGCGTGTCTTTGCGAAGAACTATTAAATAACAGCAAAATATAAGATACGTTTAGCATTGACTGTAGAAACTGTTCTATCGGAGGTGCGTTGCAGTAAAACAAACGCATTATATTGAAAATCTAGTGAATATTCAGCAAACAGAGACTTATATTTATAGTTTGCTGATGGCTAACATTAAATAAAATTTTGCGTCCGCTGGCAAATTCATTGCAGCATCTTTCGTTTAATGCCAACCACGACCAAGCGAGAAGGCCAAACTAGTGATACCTCTTCCAATGTGTCATACCGTCAGGCCCTGAAATGATTGTTTCCATTGTTTCCCTGGTTATTTGCTCTTGACATTTCCTGTAGTCTTTTCGATCTATCCGCCCAATTCGGCAGGCCTGTGCCACCACCAGACTTTGACCTGTGAGTATTCCAATCATATTCCCACAGTCCCTTCTATCAAGTACCAGAAGAGCTATCGTATATTTCAGTTCTACCGTTTTACACACAAATTTCGCAGTTTTGCACCCAGGTAGATTGTTTTATCGCGTTTTAAGCGTCTGTGTCATGATCCTGCCCAAGATCATTACACAAACAACGTGAATTAATTTACCAGTATTGATCTCGTTTTCGGGTGACAGCCATACACCACTGTTGGCAATCTCATACCTATCTTATTGCCTTAGATGCCTTTGTAACCTGACACTCAGTAGAAGTAAAGTCGCTTGTTCTGGCCACACTCTACAGTGTCGCCCTGCTTTCCAGGACACTGGCCTGGAAACACGATGCGAGATTATAGCCATGCTGTCTACGTAGATACTCTTGTATTATCTCTGGATTTGCTTCCTGATTAGACCAAAACATAGAAAAAGAACATTTTGGCCGCAGTGTTACGAAAGAAAAGATATACATATGTATAATAAAAGAACTTTTATAATGCAAGCAAACCCTGAGTTTCAATAGGATATTGGATGAAGAATTTTCCAATTACTTTGGATTGAAATCTGTTGAATTACTTGCTGTGGGGATTAACAAAGTATACTCTAGGACAAATTTACGAAGACTTGATGACAGACGTGAAAAGATTATAGCCAAAAAGCGCAGAGGGGCTCATAAGCTGATTTCTTACATAAATGAATCGGTGGAAAGGAACTATAGGACATACATATGTATGTGATTTGTTTGTGCGCTCTGTTTTAGATTACATAAGTTTTGACACAGGTAAACAATAGATACTCAATACTTAATACACCCATATTCCATACATGGAGGCTATAAGAGGTATAAACCGATTTTTACCAATTTTATATTTGAGTTATCCGTGCAAAGTTTTGTTTTGATGTTTTTATTGATGGTTGGTTTATTTATTGAGAGAAAGAAAGATTTTGCTTTCGAAAAAATGTTTTATTGGAACTAGACTCGTTGTGGTCTGGTCTTATGTTATTTCAAAACAATTTATAAACTGTATCGATTGAAGGAGAATTATATATCAACATGCATATTTAATTCTACGTTTCCATTTGCCATAAATTAAGGCAAAGTACTTTTCAATATTTCATATTTGAAACCGTTAGAACACGGTTCATAGTCGATCTTGTTTATTTTCACAGCCAGAGAACTTTTACTTCTGTCGAACAAAATTTTTGATCATGGTCAGACAATGCAATTAAACCTTGGTTCTTCATAGACGTAGTGCGTGCCTCTCGTGCTCGTTCGGTTGCACCAAATACCACAATCTTTATACATATGTATGTATGTATGCGTGAATTTATTTTAAGTATTGAAAAATTCAGTGAAATAACCGAACGTAAACAAGGTCACAGCAATTGCTTGTTAACAAGAATCGTGAAAATGTTTTTATCGAAAATCGCATCAAATAATAAGTAGAATAACAAATATGATGGCGAGGTATGTAAGTACATATGTACATATGTACATAAGTGTATATGGACTGGATTTCTTTGGGTTTCACATGAGTACATTCCTCTCATGGCTGCAAAATGGAAATTGTTATTGCAAATACGCACGAATTAATTGTTTATAGTCGTAAAAATAGTGTCGGCTATCAACTTTTGAATGTGCTCTTCTTACAACAATAACGGCATCTTTATGAAGTACAACAAAAGTATTGTAAACTTTTCCAATAAACAACACATACAACAAGAGCGCAGAGCGTTTGCTGAGCGCTATAAACTCCTACAAGCGCAGAGGTCCATTAAAAGTTGCTGGAGAATAATAAACTGCCAGATCGGAAGCGCGGCAGAATGAAGTTGTTGCATACTTACAAAGTAGCTGCAAAGAGAACTTCTTTATGCCCGGTTACCGCGCGCTGCTGTACATGAGTTACACTTTTAATAAGGCTACAAAAAAATGGAAATTCTTGAGAAAAAACAACAAAATTAAGAAACGAAAAGAATTCGAAGGCAACTAATCGCTTTCGATGGGCGGCGGCAAGCGGTGCTTGGTGGCTTGTAGCAGCGCGGCATGTTGCGTACGCCAACGCGAAACACTTCCTCATGGATGCGGCATAAACAAATTGGAAGTCATTGCGTGCTCTGCTGCTGTTTTCACTCTTGTTCAAATGTCCGTATATTTAGAGCGATGTGTGGTGTATGTACATACATATGTATAACTTGGTTGTTCTTTTTGAACTTCCACTTTTTTGCTTCATTTTAGCTATACACTTACATACTGGTATATTAAGAAAATTTCCTCCCCTCCACGCACGCTTTTAGAAACTGCGCAAAGCCGTAAGACTAGACGCCAACGCTCCACAAGGTAGCAGAGCAATCCTCGCAGGGGCACGCGTCGTTAAATTTCATTTACGAAATTTGATCAAAAATACATTTTCTAAGAGCAGCGCCACGAAAGCGTTAAATGGAAACTCAAACAAGAAGATGAAGTGAGGGGAGTTTTGTTGATTTTGTAATGCAATTGCATTTTTTGTTGTGGTGAAATGTCAACTGGGGCTATCTCGTCAGCAACTTCGTGAAAATGATTAAACCTACAGATGTATGTATTTACACACTTATGTACATATGTTTGTATTTCCAGGCAGTTTTGTAGTGAAATGCTAGTTTATGCTGACAACAAATGAATATGAGGTGTGTAATTAGAATTTTTAGGCTCCTCTTTGGTTGTAATTGAATTATGATGGAATATGCCGATTATAAATGCTACGAGAATATGCTTCTAAAAGAAATCGGATACAAATGTGAAGAGAATATGAAACAAATTTTAACGGGAAGGAAAGGAAAACTTTATATATGGTATTTATGTGCTATTCCAAAGTAGAAATTAAAGACAAATCGGATCCGCTCATTAATTAATGAAGAATTTAAGAAATATAATTTATACTTCGAAGTATTCACCCTGAAGTCCATATGGGAATGGAGGTATATATATTTATAAATTTATTCTATATAAAGATAAATATTTGTATAGCTGTTGTGGGTGTAACAAAGAACGTCATGATCCTTCCAAATATATGGATATTTAACTTCCACGACTTTAGTAAAACATAAGATATCTTGAAAAAACTTAATGTACATGTCATGTATCTACCACGGGTCCACTGGACAAAGTATTACTTCATGGGAGAGAATTTAAGTTTCCTATATTTTACGGACTGGCCGACACCTAATCTGTTGTAAATGTCTCAATCTTGCCATAATTAGATCTGCCGCTTCGCTGACAGCTTTCCATTTTACAGAGGACTTGGACGTAAGTGGAGTCAAATTTTCCACCGTGAGACTACCACCAAGAGTGGTTTTCAGCTTATTATCGGTATTCTAGATGGGTGATCGATCAATCGCCACGCCCACAAAATTCCGTTACTCTATAACTAACATTTAACTAAAGCTAAAATAAATACCCCAGAAGCATTAAAAGTAGACATGGCACAGAAAGGATGCATAGGAATTAGTGTAAAAATATACAATTGGGGTGATGCCAATACTTTTAGGCGAAATTTCATACTACAAGAAATACCAGACAAATATTAATGGTAAGTAAGACTAAAACTACGTCTACTACTCAAATGGCACAATTATAATTTCATATTTCTTTTTCTGATGAAATGGGAACTTGTGCGCTCGAAGCTAGCTAGATTTCGTGCGTCCTCTTTAAACGCGTTTTCATAGAAACTGTGTTTTTGAAGTCGGTTGGTTCGGTTGGTTTCACGGGAATTAATCAACCGATCTGTATGAAGTTTTACACAGGTTTTTGAGATACAATTCGTAAAGACTTGGATGAAGGATTTTTATTATGATTTATGATTAAAAAATCACTATTTGAAAAAAAAAAATGTTGCGAAATTTTAATTTTTTTTTAAAAATGTCTTCCATCCAATGTCAAAATAAAATGTTTCAGTTCGCCCAAGTTCTAAGTTAAGGTTTTTTTCACTTTAGATGGCCGTGTAAAGAGTTGTCCAAAGCAATCGCAGTGGCAGAGTTTGAAATATTTTTTCCAAAAATTTCACAATTTCATTGTTAATACACTATATGTTTATAACATTAAAAAATTCTTATAAAATATTTAATGTTACCTCTTAAGGAAAGCTATAGCCTAAAAACACATGCTTTAAATATTTGTATATTTCTCTCAAAAAACTTTTTATACATATTCTTCTCATTCGCTGCTGGGTTTGGGTTTAAAGCCTCTTCAGCAAATAGTTCATTGCATGACATTATACTGTATATGTACATAATACATATGTATATATGTATCATAGCACATATGCATGTGTTCAATTGAATATTCTTGTCATTTAGCACAAAGTTGTTGTGGCGCGTCGGTGGCTGTCATCTCTCACATTCCTCAGAGATCGTGCAGATATTTGCGCATTTCCACTCAAGTCTGCACACGGTCGGGAGACTCGCTACAACTAGAGTGATACACCGGTACGTAACGGTACCATTTATAAGCCATTTTGCATTCATCAGTGACTGAGAAGAGCTATTGGAGTTGTACGGAAAACTGTGAATTGCGATTTGTATTTTTTCTTAAAATAAGCACAATGCGATAATTTGCCATCAATGAAATTTATAAGTATAAAATATTGTGGTTTACGGATTATATTTGATAAAATATTAAAAAATCATCAACTTTGCTATTTTTCAATAGTTGTTTCTTCTTTTCTAAAAATTAATTATAATGTTCATTTTACCATTAAAAAATTGAACTTTTCCACACTTCCTTTGACAGTCACTGAGGACTGCCATTAACAAGTTGTGAATGGGACTTTAATTAATTGCGTAACAATTAGCGTGTGCCAGTGTGCGTCTGACGGTGTGAGTGCGTGCCTCTATGCTCATACGTGCGTCCACATAAATACTCGCACGCGCTGCCGGCCAGTTTGAGTTTTTAATAGTCAATGACTATTTAGCTGCAATTAAGGCATTATTGTTGGCGACATAGGAAATTGTTATTGTAAACAAATTTCGCAATTTCCACCTATTGTTGATCCTTTCCGATGGTAATTAAAATCAATGAATGGAGGAAGTGAGCACACGCATGATAATTATGACCGAACATATGTATGTATGTATGTGATGGGTTCCTGTCTAATTCAATTCCTCTTTAAGTGTAACGGCCTTTTGCCTTTTATAAACTGCAATAATATTACTTACTTATATCCAACTACTGCTGATCTAAACAGCTTTAGAAAGGTAGCAAAGGATATTCTGCAAAATATTTTAGACATTTTGCTTTACTTCACTTTCACTTGCACTTTTTTCAGGTAAGCTCCCACGCCCTTTAAGGAACTAATGTCAAAATTGAGAAAATATAGAACTAACGAAATGTTTAATAGCAAATTCTTTAGACAACACAGAACCATTTTTAATATTATTTGCATCTCATAAAGCTGAGACTCATAATATTGTTAGATGGACCTTTGTAAACGAAAGAAAATACTTTTGTAGTCAGCGATATGAAACGAAAAATATTTTTTTATGTTTGAACCTCAAATTAATGGATGATTACAATTTTGGTATAAAATGAAAGTTATCCAGACATTAGTTATATGGGGCTGGGTCAAGTGTTTGCCCAATTTTATCCAGTTTAGGCAGAAATATACACTGTTATGAGTAAAACCCGTTCTCTTATTTTGATTAAGATAACTTACAATTAATAATTTCGGCTAATAATATGCGGCAACCTTATGTCAGAACTTCGAAAATCTTTATATTACGTTAGAAAAGATCTCCCTTCCGCCTTTTTGTCTTTTGAGTTTCGCGGCTATGTATCGGGTGATTTTTTAAGAGCTTGATAACTTTTTTTAAAAAAAAAACGCATAAAATTTGCAAAATCTCATCGGTTCTTTATTTGAAACGTTAGATTGGTTCATGACATTTACTTTTTGAAGATAATTTCATTTAAATGTTGACCGCGGCTGCGTCTTGGTCTTGGTGGTCCATTCGGAAAGTCCAATTTTGGGCAACTTTTTCGAGCATTTCGGCCGGAATAGCCCGAATTTCTTCGGAAATGTTGTCTTCCAAAGCTGGAATAGTTGCTGGCTTATTTCTGTAGACTTTAGACTTGACGTAGCCCCACAAAAAATAGTCTAAAGGCGTTAAATCGCATGATCTTGGTGGCCAACTTACGGGTCCATTTCTGAGATGAATTGTTCTCCGAAGTTTTCCCTCAAAATGGCCATAGAATCGGGCGAGCTGTGTGGCATGTAGCGCCATCTTGTTGAAACCACATGTCAACCAAGATGCTAACAAACTTTTTGTTGCTAAAAATGGAAGAACTGAACTTGGTATTCCGGCCGAAATGCTCGAAAAAGTTGCCCAAAATTGGATTTTCCGAATGGACCACCTAAGACGCAGCCGCGGTCAACATTTAAATGAAATTATCTTCAAAAAGTAAATGTCATGAACCAATCTAACGTTTCAAATAAAGAACCGATGAGATTTTGCAAATTTTATGCGTTTTTTTTTTAAAAAAAGTTATCAAGCTCTTAAAAAATCACCCGATATAAAGCACTACAGAGCTAGTATCTGGCAATACTATACATCTTTGACGTCTTGACATATCCTACAAAACGACACTATGCATAATTAGTTTGGATATTGCGTTCAACAGTTATTGACGTGTAAACATGGAGTTCACTAACGCCGAAATTCGCGCTATTTTAAAGTTTTCCTTCGTTAAAGGCAAATCCGCTTGAGGGGGTTATTATGAAGTTGCCGTCCAGATGGAAACAGATTATCGAACGAAACGGCGCTTAGTTGAACTAAGTCCGATCACTGTAACACTTTTTATAAAACATTGAATAAAGAGCAAAAACCCGGAAGGGAGATATTTGACAACCTAATAAATTGGTGATGATATTCTACAATTATCGATTTAAATTTCCATCTATAGACTCCAAATTCTAAAAAAAAGCAAAATGAGGAAAGATTTCTTGAATGCGTTGCCATGATGATCCTCTGCATTTTTCGGCAATCGCCCGCTTCAACTTGATGAATTATTGTCCGTAGCGTTTCTCATTGATGATTACACCCATGTTTAGAATCTCATAATGCACCACGTATTCTGATCCCACCAAATACAGAGTATCACCTTGGATTCCAGAATATTCGACTTTGTTTTTGATTTGGTTGGTTGCCAGGCTTCACGTATGATTTTTGTGTTTAGACATGTATAATGGTCCATGAACGTCTCTTGGTTTCAATCCATATGATATCCAACTTGATTACTTTTGAAAGTATCTCGTATTTTAACTCGTGTCTTCTTCCTAATTATTTATATATATAGTATGTATAACCCTATATCTATCACGATTAGTTTTAGGTGATACAAACAACCATCAGGTGATCTAAACTATTGTAATCTGTGACAATATATTGCGAGGGTATAAAAATCACGTTATTTTAAATAAATTTTTAATATTATCTCAAAATGTAATAATATAACAATTTAAAAAAAGTCAGTGGCAAATGTTGTTTGTACTAATCTAAAAATCTCATTAATCTTTCACAAACACTGACTAGGAAATCAGACAATCAACAGAAGTTGAAAAAGTTGAAAAGTTCACAGGCCCGTGACATGTTTTGCCCACCCACCACAACCGCAACCGCAACCGCAACATTATGTGCACAACTACCGAAAACTGTAGAGGTCATGGGACAAGTGCAACAGAATCTGACACCAAATAAAATGAGTACGAAATGCACAAACACACACACTCGCATGCTAAGTGAAAGGTCAGCATAACTACAAACTGCATATGTGTATGTATGTAGACTTCTCCACTGTCCATCAAATGCCAAGGCTCGGCTGAGACTAGGTCAAGGGGCAGTTGAGTGCGCATAATAACAAAAACATTAGCAATTTCCCAGAACGATAAACAATTTATCTTCTCTAATAGAGATGAATCCTGGTAAAATTGAACCTTTCCTACCTAAAATGAAAGTATAATCTAGGGCTAGTGGAAAGGGTGGTGCTGCTTCTGGTAAGTGAATACTAAAGTGTCTTAGATATAAATATATACAGACATATATGTATGCGTGTATACCGATTAGTGAAGAACAGCCCAGTTAAAGATAGGGTGTGACTTTGGGCGTGGCAAAGCAGTCACATTACATGAAAGGAAAGCAGAGCGCAAAAGATAAATAACTCGATATGAGCTGCTCTCTGGAACTCGCAGGATTTCTTCGAAATCAAAAACTGCAAACGCTGTCTGTGAGCTAATAGCGGAGTGGTTTTCCATCGATCGCGATTGCCGACGTCGCGACGCGTCGCTGGTACATGAAGCGCAACGCAGGGTTGTCAAAATTCATATACGCTTGAATGAGCTTCCCATCTAGACTTGTGATTGAAAAAATGTGGGAAAACGGCCTTCATTACACACTCATTACGCTTAATAGATCATAAGCGTGTGAAGCACAGCTGGCGCTCTTTAAGCATATAATTTGTTACTCAAGTGATATTCTTAGACTTTTATATTCAGTCGAGTATACTATATACATATATATATATACATGTCGATACAAAGTACAGCTCGTAAGTAATGTAATAATTCTATTTAACAAATTCATCATTTGCAGCACTTAATATTTCACGTATCTATACATCTACTTATGTATGTATAGTGTGGCTGCGTAAGACTCAATGACTTTTGTCGCTCTTTATTTTACGTGAGTAATTTATTTTACTGTTGCTCGACTTTCCCATATCACAGCACGGAGTGTCACTCTATGCTGACACTGAGGTCATTTATTAATTTGTTTCGCGTTTTATTTTCATGTATCACTTACTACTCTGCCTCACCCCAAGCGGCGGACTGCTTGCTAAAGGGATCTGCTAAGATTTATTTATGGATAAAAAATAATGTCAATATTTGAAGCAATGATTACCAAACAGAAGTGTATTTCTGTTCTCATAGTTAGAGATTAAGACAAAGCTTTCATAGAAGCCGAATATTGAAGAGATAGTAATGTAGCCATCGGTTGCCTTATATTGCTGTAGAGGAGCTATAGGGAAGAAAACCGTTAGACAAACTAATAATGTTTTATTGTCTAAAGGGTGACACTCACCGGAATCTCCGGTGCATTGCGGACTACACCAGCAAAAAGCGCTTAATGTCATTTTCACATACATCCCGTGCAAAGGTGAGGCTAAGGGAACCTGTGCATATGAAATGATCCAAACAGAAACTTAGTCAAATTTTCTCATTCTTCAACTGTATAGCTTAGTACGCAGCTCTCAAGAAACGTAAAAACTTCATATAAAAAAACGCTTAAGAAACGGTCAAGAAACTTTCCAGCGATAAATATACTTGTGCTAGTACGCAGCTCTCAAGAAATCTAGTACTAATTTTTGATACTTTTTTTCAGTAAAATGTGAATATGGCAAACCTGGTTTTGCGAAGAAACATCAAATCAACAATTGTTTCTTGAAGGAAATTCGAAGTAATCGTCAAATTCATCCTAAATTAGTTGAAATCATTATTATGAAGTATATTCCATTATGAAATGTTGTATAAAACCTACCAGTCATCAACATTTCTTAAATCTCAATGAAAATATTTATGTTGCCATACACATACACACATACATATTACGCACAAAGTTTGTTTTCTTTGTTTATTCTCTCTTGCTCTTCTAATGTAGATCGTTCACAATGCGTAACCAGCTGTCAAAATTACTTGAGAAATAATGTATTTTTTTTTCTTGAGCAATTACTTGAGAGCTGCGTACCAACCTTATCCATGAAACTTGAGGATGAGGGATATGGGGACGGGAGAAGTCAGTGGGTCAAAGCTTAGCTTTATGCTACTTGACAGTTATAGTGTTTTTCTCGCGGTGGCTGCTATTAAGGTAACAGTAAACGTACTGCTTCGAAGTACAGCTTTGTTCAGGGATTTGAGCATTCTTTCTGACAGCAAGGCGGCAATATCAGCGCTGAGCTCTCTAAATATACTATAAGTTCAATGTTAGTAAAGGAATGTTTTTCCTCACTAAAAAACATGTATCTATTTCATTAACGAAACTGAGTTTGGTTGCATGGTCAAATAGGAGTCGCTGTGAACCGTAAAGACAAAATCAAAATCAAAAGAGAGAACCCTTTCCTCGCTGGAATGGGTCCATGTTGGATCGCTCTTGGTATTTTTTATTCTAGCACTGGATCAGTGGACCTCGCAAATGCTTAGCAGGCGTTGGTCGACGAAGAGCTTCTATCTTATCAATTCATTTTATTCAAAATAGTCTTCTTCTGCTTCAATACACCTTTTTGCACGATCCAAAAGCTTGTCGAACGAGTGTTTTAGCGCGTTGGCCGGTATGGCCGCCAGTATGTCGATGCAAACCTTTGGAATGGCCTCTACGTCTGCATAACGCTTTCCTTTCATGGGCAAAGGCATTTTTCCGAAAAGGAAGAAGTCGCACGGTGTCATATCTGGTGAATACTGGGAGTGCTTAATGGTTAAAATGTGATTTTGGTCAAATAATAGGTCACAAGCGTCGATCGATGAGACGGCGCATTTTCGTGCAACAAACGCCAACTTTCATCTTCGCGTTATTCGCGCCGAACACGTCGAATACGGCGAACCAAACGCTTCAAAATGCGGTAAATCGATGTTTTGCAGATGTTCAATTCCATTTCCATGAATTTCAATGATGATTTCGACTGATTTTTGATGAATTCACGCGCAGTTTCGATGGAATTTCCGGTAATTACGGATTTTGATTGGTCCACTTGTTGATTTTAAAACAAAATTTAATGTTGGCTCTTTGTTCGAAGCTCATTTGAATTTCATTTGAAAGTCCTGTTTACTTTGGAACGCACCTTGTATAAAGTGCTATAACTAAATACTAAATTAAGATATAAAACTGTAGTTTAGTACACCTGTGAACTTAAACTACTAAAGCTACAAAAACCAAATTTGCTCAACACAAATATTATAAGAACTACTACCGATAGTGTGAAAACAGATGAAATCGGTGATAACCCTGTACCTTATGACTAAAAATTGCTCAAATCAAACCAAAACTGTTCAAGCTCGTAAGTATCGAATATGTGGACTCCAGTACCTACATATGTATATACAGATAATCCTTTTCTGACTTCCCTGAGCACCCATATACCTATTTTAAAGATTTTCGAATTTTCTGGTGACCTTATACTGCATACATCGCCCGATATTTATGTTATGAAATTTACAAGAAGTGTTTTACTCACAACAGTGTATTGGTGCCTAAAATAAATGAAATTGAGCGAAAGCTTGACCTAGCCCCCATAACACTAATATCAAGTTCTTGGAACATCCGACTGACTTTACTCCATATGATTGGTGAAACCCAGGAAACATTTTGTGGTATGGTAATAGAATGTTGTATTGGCAAGAATAGATAAAATCGTGTCGATACTACCCCAACTCCCATATACTACGTATAATGATGTAATATTTCTGAAAGCCAATAAATGTCCCTAAAATAAGTCTGTGTATATTACGGATGTAGGATATATATATCATTGTTTGGAAAATGTGATTTTGTATGTCTGTTTGTCATTTGATTTGGGACATCGAGTATATGCTCATTGTCCTAAATGAAGGAATATTTATTTCTAAATGAATTTTTATTTCTAATTGTTCCACATCAACCTAATTTAACTTAAATCAGTAGTAAAGACAAATTAATTTCTTTTTTCGATTTTGGAACTGATGTCTTATTATATCTGGTTATCTTGAACGAACACACCGAAACTTTGGAAGAAGTCAATCAGATTCTAATCAGATAAATGGAGGACTTCTCTGACTGAACAAACTTTTAAGTAAGCACTCTCTTGGAAATACAACATAATATGCCTATATAACAAAAGCAGAATACTTAATATCCATTTTTTTAGTAACCATACCTTCTAACGATAGCAAAAAAGACCCACTTGGTTGAAATATTCTTTCCTTGTTACTACGGCTTTATCGATATTCTCTAGGCTAAACAGACACATATGTAAACTTATATATTTGCCTTAACTAAACCCAAATCCTTTTGGGGAACTTTAAAAAAGCAAATATTTTTATAAGAAGCCACTTTAGTAGAAATGAGGAATAGAGACGGTGCAAATAAGCTTCACTGTGCACGTGACTTTGTTGCTTTAATGGCAGTTGTTTTGACAACAATTAACGGTTTCCCGTTTTTAGAAACACTTAAAGTTTTATTTCTTAAACCTAAAAATGGTTTCATTATGAAAATTTTACTATTTGTCAAAGAAATGTTATGGTATTACATTGTCAAATCAAAGGCTAATCGCTGATCGAAACATATGTTCCACACAGCAATAAAAAGGTCGTAAAACTAATTCGTCACTAATTTCTACACAATCACACAGAAACATTGAACCAAACCAATAACTGTGCTTTGGCAATTTGCTAAGTTTATTAGGGCGAAAACATATGCCCCATGTTCACCTTAAAGGCGAGCAACGAATATGGTGGCAGCCACATATACATATGTATATCACATTTGCTTATCGCTGCGTATGAACTTACCCACAGACATTTTGTCAGACTTCCGCAAATAAGGGCAGCACGAACTCTTCGCCGTTTGTCGCGTACAAAATTTTGGCAGAGCACTTGTTGTTCCACCCACTAGTTGCGTTTGTGTGTGTGTTCGCCAGCTCCACTATGCGTTCCGTTCGCCGCCAATATGAATATAGCCAAAAACGAATTTCCGCCGGATGTGCCGTTAAACGGTGTAAAGGTAGTTGCGTGTAGCGCGTTTATAATTACAAATTAATAAAAACAATAAGAAAGAGAGCTGCAAGTACAAGAAAACCAAAGAAAAAAGCAAAACGAAAATTAATTTGAATATTCAATAATTTTATGAAAGTTTATCAAATACTAATACTCGTATACACACGCTAATTCATTATACCAAACTAAAGCACCGAGGAAGCAGTACAAAATCAAAAATAATAAAAGAGAACTCGCAATAGAATATGAAACCCCAAACCGCTTAAGGAAGTGCCATGATGAAAAACTAAAATTATTAAAACTAATCTAAAATGTACAACGACAACTGGGAACCTACAAGCGCATAAATATACACATGAAATATATGTAAGTGCATGAACGAGCACACATACTATGTTACTGGCAGTTCTTGAATTCACTTGACACGTTACACCTGTTGCCGTGGCCGCCAAGTCTTCCTGCCAATAGTCCCAGCGCACAAGTACGCATGTGTCTCGGAGGTTAGTGGCACCGCACAACGCGCATATTAAATGAGCTTTTCCCCTAACCCTACCAATAGAACCGTTTATTAACGGAAGCAGACACTTTTTCATCATAAGCGTTAGACTTGTCCAAGCACTACCAGAGTTGGTGGTTAAAGTAAAATGGAAGCGCTTAATACAACACTGACTACCATAAAGCTGATCGCCAACGATAGGGAAAACCCACACCAGAAAAGGAGTGAGACACATACTTCTCATTCGGGAATATACTTAAGGAAAAGAGCACATTGTATATACTTATATGAAGTATCATATGTATGTATGTGAGTCTGTTGGGTTCTAAGTACCGGTCACCAGGTGGGTGTCTGCGCCGTGTTGTGTTGCATTTGACTTATAATGATATGGCAGCAAGTGGATTTTGCGAACTCCATGTCGATCAGGCGTTTCTACTTTACAAACCTGCTTGCAAAACAAGTATTGTTATACTTGTACATAGAGTAGTTCAAATTCTCATAATCAATTAATTTCTGATTTGCGTTCCTCATCTTGGGATCATGTAAATGAGGCGACATTTCGAATTTGAAGCTATTCGTGGTATTTGCGTCATTATGTATTTTACTCTTCAATTATAAACGAAATAAATATCGGTGAAGCCTTTAGAGAAAAGTATTTTTTCGGAAAAATCAATGCTGATTTCTTATGGCATAAATGCTACATGAAAACTTTAGCTAGAACGAATAGCATTTAAATCATGTCATGGAGTACGATTCCAGATGCAATAAATAAATTTCAGCCTGATATAAGATAGTTGCGGACCATGCGTATAAAGGGTGATTTAAGTAGTGCTCCTTGCCATCAATTGGCTTTTTTGACAGATCTTGCCTGGCCTGAGTAGTGTCAAGCTGTGATGATTTTTTTTGATCAGTATTGTTTGGCATTTCATCATGGAAAGACTTACGCCTGAACACCGTTTACAAATCGTTCAACTTTTTCTGTAAAATCCACGTTCTGTAAACAATGTGTTTCGCGCGCTTCGCTCAACTTATGGTCAACATAATTGACCTACTGAGCGACCTATTCGTAAAACTATCACCCATCTTGAGACCCAGCATTCATTATTGGATAATATTGTACCGAATAGGCCACGTCCAGCACGCAGTGAAGAAAGTGTGGCAGCCGTAGCTGAAAGTGTACACGAAGACTGTGAAGAGTCGATTCGGTGCCGTTCGCAGCTACTCGGACTGACGTATGTATTTTATGTCGAGATCTTAAATCGAAAGCGTATAAAACAGAGCTTGTGCAAGAACTGAAACCGCCCGATATTCGCAATCATTATCGTTCTATCAGCTCTTGAAAAGTTCCAACACGTTTTCGAGCAAAATTTGTTTCAATGTTGAAGCGTTCTGGCTCCATGGGTATGTAAACAAACAAAATTGCCGCATTTGATCGGTTAACATTTCTTCAAAAATGATGGCGACCGTTATCGCGCCATAATAACCGATTATTTGATGCCTGAAATTGAAGCTCGTGATCCTAGCGACATTTGGTTTTAACAAGACAACGCCACTTCCTACATACTCGTATCGCATAAATCAATGGGTTTATGGAGAGAAAACTTCGGTGAGCAGATTATTTCACGTTTTGGGCCGGTCGCTTGATTACCAATATAATGTGATATCATGATATTATAGTTATTTTGATCATCGTTTGACAAAGACAAGATAAGCTTTAGAATCGAAGTGCGACGAATTAGAGTGAATGTTAGTATTGAAATTAGCCAAATTACCTAAATCATAATTAGTACACCAGTTTATATTTTGTAATGAGAAAATTGCACAGTTCTTGGGGAAAATAGCTTATTTTAAAAATTTGAAATGCAAACACTTAAGGTTAGCCTAGATTCTGCATTAGATACAAATCTTATATGTTTGTAATATTACTGCCGAAGCATGCAACATAAATTGTTTAAATCGACAGGATTTATTAATATGGATTTTGATAATATGTAAACGTCGATCAATTAAAATCGGACCGAAATTTCTACAAATCACAATGAACTCTAAAAAGTGGCAGAGTTGAAGTTTCACAGTTGTATATATAAACTCTCTACCATTCTTTCACATACAATTCCCTCCCGGAATCATGCCTGCTAGTCAGTTGTCACGTATCGTGCCAATGGTCTGTAGAGTCATTTAAACAAAATTAGCCTACCTTATAGGTAAACGATATAAAAAGAGAAAAATTCTGAAATGGTTCATAAATAAGTGATTAATATGCTGGCGACGTGCCCCTTGCGAACCGCAAAATATTTTCTCAGCTCTTACATACAAGTATATGTTGTTGTTTTCGATTAAAATTGCATCTCAGCTCGATAATTATTTATTGCATTATTTTTCATATGAAATCTCCGTAATTATTCGCACTACACATTGAGGAGGCATGCTGCTATATTGATTTTTCACATATCAATTTTTTATTTGGGTGTAAAAAACCTGAATTAAAAAAATTAATAAATTAAAAATGATTTACTCGCCACTCATGCGGCATGACAGTGTGGTTCGAACACGTATGAGAAATTTCAAGTTCACATTATCGTCGGTGTAGCCTTGCTGGCTCATTGCCTCTTAATTGCGCTTTGATTTGTGACTCTTTGTTGTGATTGGTACTATTTTGTGAAATGCTAATACTCCCATTACTTGCAATGAGATGTGGCATTTCGTTGAGATTTTGCTCGATTATTACGACATTTTTTCTTACTTTTACTCCTTTAGTAAATCAATTGTTTCTGCTGCTAAAAGAAAGGCCATCGCCTATGCAAGCACTCGCGGTCGGTGCAGCGTAATTTTTGAATTCTCGTTCTATTAGTCATGTAAAACTAAGCCACATAAAATTTCCAAACTTCCCGTAAAGATATTGGCTGAGGTTATACATAATTTATTTTACTCTAGTACACCTCTGTACAAAATAAGTGCTATGTATGTTAGATTCTTCTTCCTTGTAGAACTTGAAGAGTGTTGAAATACGGCATAAGTGCTGAAGAAGTGATATGAAATATAGGACATGGTTCAAGGAATATTTATCCAACAAATACAAGATGCGTTCCAAAGTAAACAGGACTTTTTGAATCTAGCGACCCCTGTTGGCGCCATCTACATATATGTCGACTGGTGCGTTAGAATCTGCTATCTTTATCGATTGTCCAGTGAGCCATGCCATTTCATGGATTGGAAGTGAAGTTATTGCGTTTTAAGTGTCAGTATGTTTGTGTTATCGGTGCGAAAATGAGCTTCGAACAAAGAGCCAACATTAAATTGGTAATTAAAATTGGTAAAGCTTTTACCGAAACGTTTCAAGTTTATGGCGATTGCCGTGATCACCGGAAATTTCATTGAAACTATACGTGAATTTATCAAAAATTAGCCGAACTCATCATTGGAATTCATGGAAATAGAATTGAACATCTCCAAAACATCGATTTATCGCATTTTGACCGAACATTTGGGTTTACGAAAGGTGTGTGCACGGTTTCTTCCGCACAAATTGACTGGCGACCAAAAATTGCTCAGAATCCAACATTCGATTCGACGCTTCTGACCGATTATTTGACCAAAAAACACATTTTACCCATTAACCACTCCCGTATTCACCTGATATGGCACCGTGCGACTTCTTCCTTTTTTTCCCATGAAAGGAAAACGTTATGCAGACGTAAGGGTCATTCAAAAGGCTTGCACCGGCATACGGACGGTCATACCGGCCAACGAGCTAAAACACTCGTTCGACATGCTTTTTGACCGTACAAAAAGCTGTAGTGAAGCAGAAGGAGACTATTTTGAATAAAATGAATTGATTTTGCCGAAAAAACCATTTTTTCTGTTTTTTTTTTAAGTCTTGTTTGCTTTGGAAAGCACCTTGTACGATATGATTGATATGGGTATACACTCTGTTGCAAATTTATCCGAACGAATTTTGGCTGTTAGGTCTAAGAGGTTAGTATTTAAAAAAAAAAGTTTTTGATAGTATGTGAATCTTGTATAGTTGCTATAGGTGGGGTGAAGGGTATTCTAGTTATGATTTAGCCGACGTTAAAGTTTTTTCCTGATTTTATTGTCTTAGGCTTGGTATTAGAATTACAGTTATTACACTGTCAAGTGTTATCTTAAGCAATGGCCGATAGAACGATGTTCTGTGAGTTCAAGGTTCGTTCAAACTTGTTCACAATTTTAATTTATTTGGACAATAAAACCCATATTTTAATAGGACAGTTCAAGATCTATACCATGTCCAGAAAGTATCGGGAATTCTTTATTTAAATCTACTGCTTATATGGAAGACTGCAAAATTTTTATACTCTCGCAACAATGTTGCTAACGAGAGTATTATAGTTTTGTTCACATAACGGTTGTTTGTAAGTCCTAAAACTAAAAGAGTCAGATATAGGGTTATATATACCAAAGTGATCAGGGCGACGAGTGGAGTCGAAATCCGGATGTCTGTCTGTCCGTCCGTGCAAGCTGTAACTTGAGTAAAAATTGAGATATCATGATGAAACTTGGTACACGTATTCCTTGGTTCCATAAGAAGGTTAAGTTCGAAGATGGGCAAAATCGACCCACTGCCACGCCCATAAAATGGCGGAAACCGAAAACCTCTAAAGTGTCATAACTAAGCCATAAATAAAGATAATAAAGTGAAATTTGGCACAAAGGATCGCATTAGGGAGGGGCATATTTGGACGCAACTTTTTTGGAAAAGTGGGCGTGGTCCCGCCCCCTACTAAGTTTTTGTACATATCTCAGAAAATACTATAGCTATGTCAACCAAACTCTACAGAGTCGTTCTCTTCAGGCATTTCCATATACAGTTCAAAAATGGAAGAGATCGGATAATAACCACGCCCACCTCCCATACAAAGGTTATGTTGAAAATCACTAAAAGTGCGTTAACCGACTAACAAAAAACGTCAGAAACACTAAATTTTACGGAAGAAATTGCAGAAGGAAGCTGCACCCAGGCTTTTTTCAAAAATTGAAAATGGGCGTGGCCTCGCCCACTTATGGACCAAAAACCATATCTCAGGAACTACTCTACCGATTTCAATGAATTTGTTAACCAGTGTGTTTAGAGCAGCTGTTTAATTAACTCAAAATGGCTTCCTCGGAGCGGTTTTTTGAGTAACAAGAATAGCCAGAAGTCACATGGAGCTAAATCAGGTGAATACGGTGCTTGCTCAATAATATTTGTTGAGTGTTTGGCCAAAATTTAACAAAAGAAGTTAAATAGTTTTGTAAAATTTGACAAACACTACTCAGGTCGACTCATGATTAAGGACAGTTGTACCAACTTAGGAAAAAAATGTTCCTGTCTTCCATATAAGGGGGAAATAATAGGGGAAATGAAGAATTCCCGATACTTTCTTGACGGGGTGTATGTAAGTGTCAAATTTTTATGTCTTTATTACTTTTAAGGATTTTTTGTAATCAATCGAAATCGAGAGCCATCACTGTGACATGAATTTCTGCATTATCCACGCGTAAGTTGAAAATAAGTTTGAAGGATCATTGAGTTATTAGTAGCGAAATCAAATATTACCACTAATCACTAATCACTAACCACAACAGTATCTGAGAAAATATGCAAAGAGCAATGAGACACACAAATTTAGACAGAATTTCGGCCCAAAAACCATGAACTCGTTTAATAGAAGGAGTAAAGAAAGGAAAACATTTGAAAGCTGGTACTCAATAAAGTACAAAATTTATGGCAAATATCTTATTGGACACCTGGTTTTTCATTATTTCATCTTTATACTGAGAAACCTGATAATATTCACGCTTTTTTAACGGCTAGGTTTTCAACTAATCTCTAACAAATAACAGCATTTAACCAGAGAGATGACGCGGGGAAATCGGGAAGTGGGTGTAGCGCCTCAAAGACATCAATCAAATTTAGACATGAACTGCTTTAACGATTTAAGGTACACTTGGTTCGTCAAATTTTCCCAACATCATTTAGGTTCAGTCTGAAAATGGGCAAAATGTAAATACTAACAAAATTCTTATTGCCAATGAGTCCATCTGCAATCTATGAAAGATGGCAACTCTGTTCAAAAAGTATTCGATGTCTTTTGATATTTTCCAGAAACACCGTTTATCACTAAATACAATATCATATCTAAAAGCTAACTTTATATCGTAAATATCGACCATAATTCAGGAGAAACGATATGTTTGGGTAGCGAAATCGGGTGAACTTAACTTAGTTGATTTACTTTGTATACTTGGGTTGGGGAGCAAGAATATTTTGCTGAGCACAATATAGTTGTTAACTTTAAAGTATATATTTCAGATACTAATCAGGATACAAAACTGATGCTAAATGAGTTCATGACCTACACAATAAGTTAATCTGATGCTCAACAAAATTTTACTATACGTAGTCGTTTCAGAACTTCGTAATTTGCAGGGCAATGAAAAAGTTTTAAGCATAATATTTTTGTATCCGCAACATAGCATGTCAGAGTTATCAGACTATCAATTATGTGCTTCTGCACATATTTCATATACTAAGAGAAATACATTTTGGTAAGGCTTTTAGAAATTATTGTTTTCTTTTATTTTTATTAAACTTGTGTGCCTGCCTAAGGACTTCGAAATAAAATATTGATGGTGTTCTGCACTACCTCGGCGCTCTACGGGTATAATCTTTACCACGCCGAAATTATAATGTAATTCACGTCTGAAATGACCCTCGTCATTGTCATATTTTCTTCGTTAGCACTCAAATATACCAGACATTCCCTCGAATGCATACGATCTCCTCAAATACACATACCCAAGCATATGTAGTGGTTTAATGTTTTATTTAATTTTTTATTGCAATTAAGTTTCTTTTTTTGTCTATTTACGCTTATTATTCCATTTAAGACGACGGTGACATTCACTTACATCGCCAAAGTGGTTTGCCGTCTCGGACATTTCGCCGCTGCTGCGACTTTGCTCGCTGTGCATCTTGGCGCGCTGATGTGTTGGTGAGTCGCGAATACTTGTGTGTTTGCTCGCTTTCGTATGTGTGCGTGTGTGAGTGTGCTGCAATGTGGAGCAACAATTGAGCACATTATTTAATGGTTTTATGC
Source organism: Bactrocera tryoni (assembly GCF_016617805.1). NCBI lineage: Eukaryota > Metazoa > Arthropoda > Insecta > Diptera > Tephritidae > Bactrocera > Bactrocera tryoni. Next base: position 38,002,565 of record NC_052499.1, on the reverse strand, counting down.
TGATTAGTTTTGTGTTGTTGCATTGCATTTCATCTTTTGATATGAGCACACAATCACACATACACATACAAAACGTTGACTTCTGTAACGGTATGTAAATATGTATGTATATTACTTGTAGGAATGCATACGTTTTACCGGAAATTCCAATTTAGGTAAATACGCCGTTGAAATTGTTTTTGGGATTTATACGTCAAGGGGCAGCTCGTACGGTCCAGTCGTTCTGATATTGTCGCAGACTGGGATTAAGAGCAACCGCAATCGTGCCACAGCGCTTGTTGTTTGCCCCTAAGCACACAGGCTAATATATGTACATATGCCCAAACACATACACACATACTAGCCGATATGCATGTAGCGGAATAAGCGCGTAGCACAACGACGTCGTGACGTCGTCAGCAATCAGCGTTGTTGGAAAGCACCGAGGGGCTCCAGTCGTGCGACGTGATGCCACAGTGACAAGATCAAGTAGGTAGGTACAAACAATTGGAGACAAATTTTTATGGGGGACCGCATGCGAAACTCACCCGGCCGTCGGTTACTCGCTCCACATACGCATGCAAACACACAAACGCACACCAACGTAAGCAAAAAGTGGGTAAAAATCGCAGCCACAAGCGACTCGTCTAAAGTTGACCCCGCTTGCCCGCTCGCGGCACTCGAACGCTCAACCGACGGCTTAACAAAATTTTCGTCAATCTGCTCGTTGATGAAAACAAATCATGAATGCGAAATGAGAAAATGAAAATTATGATTTATGAGTGCGAAAGGGCGAGAAGCGCGCAGACGACTCTGCGTTTCGTGCGAATGCGCGCGGGAATATGTCATATTGCATGTGTGTTTCGAGCGTTACGTACATATGTATGGGTTAAATTTTAATGTCCAAACATTTTAGAGTGGGAAATCAATTTTGATTCTTTTATTGTGGCAACTTTATAGATATACAAATGAATACATACATATTTATATACTCGTGGTATTATTTTAGCATTGAAACAATTCAAACATTAATTTTTAATTTGAGTTCGCATTTGATAAGTGAGTGCGTATTTTTGAAGAATTTATCAATTTATATATTTAAATAGTTTGTGCTTCAACTTTTAAGTCTATTGCTGTTCTGGGCATTGCAATTTTGGCTTTATTAAGAAGTATTTATAAAATTTTTGTAACATTTAAAATAAATTTATGTAGATCTATTACTCAGCGTATTTATATACTGTTTATTTCTCGCTTTGAATAATTATTTTGTGAAATACTGCTTTCATTTGTTTTCTATTAAATGCTTGTTTATATTTACAAACCGACAGACGATCATGAGCTCGCTGCACTTGTGGGACGGTTTCCCAGACGCAAATGCTTGCTCACCCGACATTCTTAAGGATTACGCATTCTGTTTTACTGAAGGCTTTCATTTTTTGATAATTACTTAAATAAAATATTGTCAAATATTTGTAAGCAAGTAGGTTAATCACTAAGTCGCACCTATCGGCAGAATAAAACATGAGCATCACTTTGATCGGCTCGTTTTTCCCTCTATTACGATCATTGTAGACATTCTTGCATGTCAAACTCATAAATCCATATCTCATCGGCAGTCATAGCGCTCTCCATGAATTTGGGATCGAAACTCGCTCCATCAAGCATGTCTAAAACGACCTGTTTACGATACTCTTTTTGAAAAAAACTCATCTTAATCAGGACGAGTCCAGCAAGAACGCACTTCTTACCCAAAATATGGATCAAAATCATTTGAACGGACTCGCGAGAAATGTCGAGCCTCTTGCCAATTGAAAATCCTCAGGCAAGTGTTAGAGTGCCTGAGGATTTTCAAGCACCATATCCTTAATTTTTTAATATTTTCATCAGTTGAAGAGGTCCGAGGTCGTGCAGAACGAGCCAACGATCTCTCGACCGTCTTTGAGGGTTTTGTACCATTCTTAAGCTTGTGTTTTTGATAAAAATGAATCACCGAAAGCCTTTTCTAATAACGATTCCGCGCACGAAACTTGGTTAGATATGTAAAATTTGAGACAAATTCTTCATTTGATATATACCGACTTAAGTTGTTGCTGTAAACAATCTGCTTGACAGATCGCGTTCATACTTGCCATAGTAATTAAGGACAGTTCTAACAACTTAGCAATATATATTTTTAGAAATATCATTTATCCGGGAATTCAATTATTATTTCGAGGTACTTTTTTGTCACAATGTATTATATGTACTTTATGAGGCCTCTGTCGTTACCTTATGCGTTATTATTATAATGAATAAGGTAATGCCAAGTTTCGGTGTAGAAGTAAAATCGTTTGCAATATTTGCACTTATTCCTAGGTCACATATGTTTACTTAGTCTCATTGCTATACTTTCCTTTACAATCGAAATATCTATATTGAAAAAAACCGAGTTTTATAAAATCAACCGTAAAGTCGAATACCACTATTTTGGATATATACTAGACAATACGAGGTTTGTTCAAAAGTTATCGCGAATCGTAGGAAAATCATAGTAATCAATTTCGACTGAAATGAAATTCTCATTCGAAAGTATGGGGAAATTGGAACAATCGACTGACGATCCTTTTGAGACTTTGTTATGAGATGTGTAAATTTTCGGCTCTTCAGATAAGAATACAAGTGCCTCCCCGTGTCTCTGAAAATAGGACATTATAAAGATAAAAGCGAAATTCAGGCTAAGAAGTGATTATCAAAAGGTTTTGCAAATGGGACCAATATTTTGCTAAACCTTTCAGTACTATGTTCAATATCCTGTTTTACAAGTAATGAATCTTGTGAAGATAGACTTTTTTCCAATTTCGAAATAAATTGTTTTTATTGATGTATCGCTATCTGAAAAAAACGGCACAATAAATATTGCATAAAATTAAAGCTAACTAACTGTAAATTAATGAACACAAATCAGTTGAGCGAAAGCATGGAACATTTTATTTAACTAAATAAACGGTATAAATCAATTGAATTGCCTTGCACAAATTTGTCACAGAACCAATAAAATTAATTTACCGCAGAAATGAAACACACGCACACAAATAAATCGCAGAAAAAATTCAAGAACACATAAACAACAAAAACAATAAGTTGAACATTGCTCGCAATAAAAACTTTGTCGATTTTTGCGTCGCCCGTTTCAGTTTGTTTTTGTTTTATATGTATTTCTAATGTGTGGAAAACTTACGTATTTTTCCACTAAAGTGAAAAAGCTTCGAAAGTACAACAACAAAAGAAGGCGATGAAAAATTACGCTAGACAGCAAAAGTCCATAAAACGGAGGCATTGAGTGCGAACGTCAGTGCCGCGTCGTTCATTGAGTTGCTCGCCGCTGCTCACTAATTGGCAGTGAATCGAAGAAATTCAAAAAATGCGGAGACGCCGCGCCGCAAAAGTTAAAAAACACCAGAAATACGAAAAATAAACAAATAAACGAATGAGCGAATGAAAGGCGAAGTGTCTTCGGAGCGAACAGCTGATGAGGACCGCGATCAGTCAGAGCGGGGCGAGCGGAGGCAACGCCGTTTGTATACTAATTTATTTATAAATTACATTAACAACGGCTAAGAGCTCTGAGAATGCAAAAGAATTCACTGAAAATTGAACACACACACGCACTTTTGTAGGCAGTAAATACTGCTCGGTATTTACGCAGACCCAGTGACACGCAGAAAAATGTAGCCACGAAAAAATTAGAACAAATTAGTTAACAAGAGTATTTAATATAAATGGTGGGCGTGCGGAGGGTGTGGTGATGTGTTGGCATTATGAAGAAAGCAGACTCAAAACCCATTATGCTATTTATGCAACAAACGCGACAGTAACAAACGGCGAAACGTCGGCGGCCGAGACATCAGCTGTTTTTAAATGCGTATTTCAGCGATGCGATGCCTCGCACAGTGGGCCGATGGGTGCTGAAAGCTAATTCGAACTATTTTCCCTCAGTTACAAACCGATTTACATACCGATACAAACAATCTCAACGAAAACTTGAAAAGCTTGCAGCTATATACTGTCGTAGTCCAATATTGGCTGATCTGACAAATAAGAATTTTAAGGGAAAGAAGAGGAAAATGATCAGATCAGAAAGTTATATTAAAAATTGAAGGAATCTTTGGTGTATATTCAGGCCAGCTAGTCACAATGATCATTTACATATGTATATTTCAGGGTATTACATAGTTCCTGGCAATTTAATAAATCGGAGAAGTGTAATCACTCACATAAAATTGGTAAGCTTTGTATATTGTGGACCATTGAGAGTATTAAAAACAGAACTTAACGTTAACTTCGGTTACAACAAAGCCATAACATCCTTCGCTAACACCAATCATTCAATACAAGGACATGGATTTTTTCGGTCAGAACGCCTGGGACAAATATTCGGACCAAATTTCGGGCAGATATCTGCGACATCGACATGGGCAGTTGCGACAAATTAGCATTTAGTTAGTTTTAAGTCAAACATACATTTTGTTCGTTTTATTGTAGAATACGAGGCCAACTTTTGTGAAGATACATTATCAAATGTGAAAGATTTCCATACAAGAACTTGATTCCGATTGTTCAGTTTCTACGGCAGCTATATGTTATAGTTGTCCGATATCTGCAGTTCCGACAAATGAGCAGTTTCTTGAAGAGAAAAGTGACAAACTTAATATACCCTCTTCAGGGTATAATAAAACTTATGTTTTGGATTTCCTTTATTAATTTTATTTTGATGAAGTAACAAACAAAGAAAAGTGTATCTCGTCACCTGAAATGCAAAATAACGTAACAACATTTTCGGAAATTTACAGAGGAAGTAATGAAACACGCAATAAAACGAAACATAAGTGAAACAAAATTTAAATATTGGTTAAAACTGGGTTATATCTGATAGCAGAACCTTAAAATGTTGGACTTATGTACTTATATGTATGTATGTAATTTAAAGTAGTGGATCGCAATCAATGAAGCACTCACTTTCGAACTTTTTGGTGATACGTTATTTTGCATTTTAGGTGACGATCTATACTTTTTACAAAAAATTCACGAGTATTGTCCCAACGTGCAGACGTGCAGATTACTCATACGACATGTATGACTCGTTGCGCCGAATAGCTTTCGCATGTTTTGCGATTATTTGAAAAGGCCTTAGTTAATTTTTGGCAACAATATTGATGTTTTCGAAACGTTTCAAATAAATTAATGGCGTTTCTGAGATGTAATTGTGGCACACTCGCTTTGCGTGGGCATTCCAAACGCATTACACATTGTTGCCGCACCATGCAATACGAGTGTTGATGCTACAATTTTCATTTTACCAACTTTGTGACAATATACCGCATTATTATGGGCACATCAAATGCAGCGCAAAGCACTTTGATCGTTTGCAGCCGCGCTTTTCTGTACACTGAACTTTCGCGCACACACACCCCCACCCACACCCGCATATAACGTATATGAGTGTAAGTGTATGCAAATTTCTGTTTGTATTTGTATGTTGTAGTACACGTTGTTCGTCACTGTTCGTGAAATTTTATATTGCCAACTTGTATACAAACGCTTCATTTCACTTTGATGCATTTCCATATCAACTTTTCGTGTGCAATCGTAAAATATGTTAAGTACACATACGAGTAGTAACATTTGATTTTCAGCACTTTCCTTTTCGCTGCACAGCTGTTTCGTAGAACCAGATTTATTTGTGTATACTTTTGCACATGGCTTCCTGTATTGAACCTTTCGGAGGAGAGTTGTTTACTTATGTGAAAGTTTGGCAAAAATAAATAATTTGTATAATTTAGTATATAGCTTTCGGAAATGAGAAAACACGAACTTTATAATGGGTTGTCAAAAAAGTCTTGCGGTATTTTTATTGAATTTTTTTTTTTATTGAAATTGAAATGAATTTTTGATTACTCACGCCTAGATCTTGACCGATGCTACGGCTACTACTATGCCGGTCCCTTTCGACCAATTCAGCGATTTTATCGCAATTTTCGACGACAGGCCTTCCGGAGAGGGTGCATCTTCGACCACCTCTACACCAGATCGAAAACGTTGAAACCATCGTTGTGCGGTGGAAATGGAAACTGTATCGGGTCCATAAACTGCACAAATTTTATTGGCGGCTTGAGATACATTTTTGCCTTTATCGTAGTAGTACTGTAAAATATGCCGCATTTTCTCTGTTGTGTGTTAGTGCGTGAATGAGGTAAAGCATGACCCGATGCGACGAATCCGATGCAGAATTTTTCTCTCGAAAACTCGTAACGTCCACTCATCGGTTGCTGTCATCGCCCAAGCCTCTAGAGAAAGCAGAACTTCCCGATCCTGACGGAGCTTTTAGTCTTGCTCAACGTCAGTTTACACAGCCGTATTAGTTTTGCGGGGATACAAAATTCAGACATCGCGGCATAAAGGCAGCTCCTTTTCGTGCTGTCGAAAGCAGCTTTGAAATCGACAAAGAGGTGGTGTGTGTCGATTCTCGAAGGATGGAGTCATGTGTAGAAGTTCACGCAAGTGAGGAAAGTTCTCTGATCGCCATTCACTTGGGAGTGGCCAGAAACGATTCTTTTACACATGGCTCAAGCAGCTCACTACTTCCGGCCTTTGACCAAGTATCCTATGGGTAGCCTAAGGACATCCGTTCGAAGGCGAGCTAATGTGAGAAGGCGAAACAGCCCCTGCATAGGCTTGTGCGCTGGGTTTGGGACCCGCCACGTAAAAAACACCCCCAATGAAAAAGAAAACACAGCCTCGGATGAGAGACCCCCCTTTTGATGACGACCATGGCAAACGAAACAAGGACTACGATTTGAGGGCATGCACCTGGAATGTCCGGACCCTTAATTGGGAAGGTACCGCTGCCCAGCTGGTTGATGTCCTCGCAAAAATAAAGGCTGACATCACCGCCATCCAAGAAATGCGTTGGACGGGACAAGGACAGAGACGAGTAGGTCCTTGTGACATTTACTATAGTGGCCATATAAAGGAGCGCAAGTTTAGTGTTGGATTCGTGGTGGGAGAGAGACTCCGTCGCCGAGTACTATCATTCACTCCGGTGAATGAACGTCCAGCCACAATCCGCATCAAAGCAAGGTTCTTCAACATATCGCTGATTTGCGCCCACGCCCCGACGGAAGAGAAGGACGATGTGACCAAAGATGCCTTCTATGAGCGCTTGGAGCGCGCTTATGAGAGCTGCCACCGCCACGATGTCAAAATCGTCTCCAATGTTTTAGATGTGCGTGCGCTCCGAGGTCCTAACATCGACTCGGACCACTATCTTGTTGCAGCCAAGATTCGCACCCGCCTCTGTGCAGCAAAAAACGCACGAGGAAGGTTCAACGTCGAGAAGCTGCAATCACAACAGACAGCCGAACGATTTTCTACTCGGCTTGCACTCCTGCTCTCTGAGAGCACTCGTCAACAACTCGGCAGAGCGTTCCATTACCCGACCATGAAGAAGTTCGAATAGCAATTGTCCGACTCAAGAACAACAAAGCGGCCAATCCAATCCACAAAAAAGGAGACCCCACAATCTGCACCAACTACCGTGGGATCAGCCTCCTCAACATCGCATATAAGGTTCTATAGGGCGTATTGTGTGAAAGATTAAAGCCCACCGTCAACAAGCTGATTGGACCTTATCAGGGTGGCTTCAGACCTGGAAAATCAATAACCGACCAGATATTCACCATGCGCCAAATCTTGGAAAAAACCCGTGAAAGGAAAATCGATAGAAACCAGCCTTAACTAGAGTACTTTTAATGACAAGGGGCAAGCACTAATTTGCCGAATTGGCTTTGTTCAGGAAGTCTGTAAGCTGTGGTAGCACCAGAAAACATCGCAAAATTCGGGAAATGGTGTTGTGTCACAATCTGTCTAAGAGTGCGACCTTCTGTAGAGCAAAAGAAATGGTATATACAAGCTAGTGCCCTCGATAACAAATATTTTGAATAATAATATCGAATCTTCCAAATAAAAATAATTTTTTTTTTTCAAAGGATTCAAACATTCCAGACTGTTAGTTGAATTTTTTGCGGTTGTAAAAATTGTAGAACTTTGATGGGCAATATTTTGAATAATACTATTACACATGTATTTTATAAATAAACTTTTAGAAGTAAGTCAAAAGTCGGAGGTTCCATCCATTCCTTCAACTTTAACCTGAGAAGACATCTGTACGACCGCCACAATAGCTAAAACTCGGATTGCATTTTTTTGAATTCTTTGTATTATATTTCATTTTCTCTGATATAGCGACTTAATTTATTCTTGCAATATTAATATTAATAATAACATTATTATTCCTTTTTACTGTATATTGCCGATTGGCGTTCATAAATGAATAAATAAATAAATAAAGTATGTAGTCTCTCTCCAATGATACTCTGTTTTTGAGTGCTTATATCCCATTGTTACCATGTTCTAAGGATAGCAGGGCTAAATTATACCTCTTTGCTGTCATCTCCACAATAATATGGAGGGGAGTTAGATCCAGAGTCAGTTCTAGTGCAGCGGTTGGGCAGGAATACATGGCACCACTGATACATACGCATGCCAGCTTCTGCACTTTCGTTAACTGTTGCTTAATAGTAGTGAGTGGGACCCTGATACCGCTCCACATGTGATCATTGACCTGAATATCTCGGGGTACCTCCAGCGTATTATGTCTAGTTTGTAGCCCCAGGTTGAACCAGCAAGGCGTTAGTACAGCATTGAAATTAGTACCAGCTCTATACATTTTATTTCATCAACCCTTGATTATTGCACCATTTCACGGATGGAAGAGTTCCCCCTCTTGTGAAAGGAATGACGGCTGTTTTTTATGGGTTTATGTAAATTCCAACATTTACGCATGGTGGTTTTGCTAGGTTTCCTCTTTGAATGAAGTTCCACAAAGTAAACTCAAACTTTTCTCTTGCTATAATGGCAAAGTCATCCGCGTAACCTTGGAAGTGGGCGGACGTTACTAGAAGATGTTATTCAATAATTATAGTTTTTACTTAGAACTTATTTTAATTCTTATTTTTTGATGGCCAATATTTGTTGTTCGCCAAACGGTTGTTTCTATGAACTGGATATATGATTATATACATATATAAATGATCAGGATGAAGAGGCGTATTGAAAACCGGGTGACATGGTATACGTGTTCATTGGCAAAAAAGTAAGGACAAGTTCGTAGATGGGCATAATGGAACCACTATCACGCCCACAAACGCTAAGTTGCAAGCGTATAAACACGCGAACTTAGCCCTTCCTTACTTATTAGATTCAACTTTTCTGACTATGATCTTATTTGGAGCGCTGTGTTCATTGTCTCTTATGCACTTGACCGACTTTTTACATTTTCTCGATGCTACCGAGTTTAATAGACTAGTGTAGCACTTCTGTTTAGTGCCAAAAATAGACCAATCTAAATATATTCGAAATAGCATTCGCTTTAAAAACATGACGATAGCAAATTCTGTTTTCAAATACTTAAAATGTTCTTACGTAGTTTCTTCGCATAAATAAATAATTGCTCGTACAAACACACACACCACATGTACATATTTTATAAGAAAGCCATTTATTTAAACATTTGACGCAATCTTCGTACCATGGCGCATGTATTATTAATGTGAATTTTGAACTTTGCGAAATTAATTTTTTGAAAGTTAAAATACTTGGAAAATGACTCATAGCTTTCAACCATAAGCAGAAATTAGCACCCATTGAGTAAAAGCGAAGCACTGCCTCATTGAAGGGATTGGAATTGGCTGAGGTAGCAGTGGTATTACGAAAGAGCTCATGCTGGTTCACACCGGCAGGGGATTAGTAATTCCTGACTGCTCGAGAACGTTCAGTTTTTCCAAATAAAACACAAACTACAACAGGGAGTATACTAGTCTATTACTAAGAGGAATTGCATAATCCTGCTGGATGATGATCGAAAAATAATAATTTGGAGTTCTCTAATATTAACAAAACCCATCTTTTTATATAGGATTCTTATTAAGAATTTATACGAGGAGTCGATATTTCGTGCACTTACGCTCTATCGCTTAGTTGTTGTCGAGAACAGAGATTGCGAGATCGTTAACTCTCATGTCGTTTGAAATTAGAAGCGTAAACCTCCTACCAAACTTCGAATTTTGGCGATGCGATGGTGCATTACCATCGTGTAAACTCCATGAACGCCCCAGTGCGGCCAAATAGAACTTCTTATTGACCTTCTGCCCATCCGAAACAAATTCATAATGCACCAGTCCACGAGCGAGGTTTTTTTTGGCTTCGGCTCTTTTTTCCCTCCGTTTACGATGATTGTTGACTTGTTCGCATGTCAAACTAATAGGCTCATGTCTTATCGGTAGTTATAATGCTCTCCATGAATGTGGGATCGGAATGCGCACGATCAAGCATGTCCAAACAGACCTGTTTACGGTACTTTTTTTTTTTTAATTCAGCTTTATCGGGACAAGTCAAGCAGGAACGCGTTTTATAGCCAAAATATCCGAGCTCTATTGTCATCCCTCTAACAAATGTCTGACGATTTTTCGAGCACCATATGCTTCACTTTTTTTAATATTTCCAACAGTTGAAGATGTCGAAGGTCGTCCAGAAAGAGGCAAGTCTTCAACGATTTTTCGACTGTCTTTGAAGGCTTTGTACCACTCGTAGGCTTGTGTTTTTGATAAAACTGAATGACCGTACGCGTTTTTCAACATTCGCAAAGATTCCGCATACGGAATTTGGAAATTATAAATTTGAGACAAATTATTAAACAAACTGGTTGACAGATTGGCATAATAATTAAAGACGGTCGTACCAACTTAGCAAAATAAATTTTTTGAAATATTATTTCGGGTACTTTTTTGTGACAGAGTACATATGTATATATGTAATCAGCGAGACAATTTAGACTATTTCCTGAGTTTTTTAGATACTACTCGGATCGGAATCAAGTCTTTGTATGAAAGCCTTTTGTATTTGTGAAGGGTATTATATCTTCATTACAACCTAAGTTAACGTGTTTTCTATTTTTTATTTTAGAAAGCGCTCAAACAATTCCCTTGGAAGTATTTATTTCTTTCGAAATAACTCACGCGTTGTAATTTTCTGAGACAAAGACGGCGCCAGTTCGATAAGTTGCCAAATCAAAAACTAGAAAGCGCTGTTCATATCTAAAAGAAAGCTAAGCCAATGCCTGAAGTACATAACTTTACGAACTACAAAGTCAAAACGAAACATGTGAAGCAACAAATTTGCGTCAAGGGCGCAAAGTACAAATGGGATCGAGCGATCCGAAATTTCGTTGAGCTACTTATACATTTTTACACTCGAACAGAAGCTCAGGGATGGAATGTGTGTGTGGGAATGAAAGTACAGGGTTCCTCAGCATGGATAGTTCTGTACGCTCATAGCATTAAAAGGGGTCAGAGTAACCGAAATTAATCCTTAACAAAACGAGGCTTTTGAAGAGTTTGGGGCAGAATAAATATTCGTGGTTACGAAATTTGTAAGAAATACCGTTAAACAAACCATATACATTAGGTTTCATCGCATCAGTCCTTCTTTGTACACCCGCTGCGTAGTCGATAAGCGCTGATATGGTAAACATTGGTTGAACAGTAGCAGAAATATAAAACTACAACAACAATCTATGTACGTTTGTAAGTGGCATTGCCAAACAATTTGCCAACAAGCCAGCACGCTGGGCATCGCATACCCAAGAGAATGCTCGGAATATTAATTATGTGTCGCCGAATCGATAAATGGAAACAAAAAGGTAATAAAAATTCAGAAATGATATATGCGCACGCACATCCATACATATGCGCATACTTATCTGTAAGCACTTGTAGCATGCGCGCAGTATGCAAGTATTCGCGACTATTAACATTGTTGTATTTCTTATAGTTGCTTGTGAATTTGTAATTGTTTTTGCTGTTGCTGCTGTTGTTGCTACTTTTGCGGCTTTACGTATTGTGTGGATGGTGACGAAAACATGTGGATTAACAAGACATTAGCAGCAGAATATTTGTTTTGCAACTAAACGTCTACAATGTACATGCCCAACAACAACAACGACGACACCAAAACGTAGTCGCATTCCAGCGGAGGACAGTGCGTCGTCGGCGGCACTGGCGGCACTGACGGCAAGATCGCTATGCAACGCCCGCCGCGACGCTGGATCATTTGCATGCTCACTTGTTTTGCTGGTTAGTCGTTAAAGGATGCCGACATACCTTCATACAAACATACATATGTACGCATACATTATATGTACTCGTATGTATGTATGCTAGATTGTTGCGTGCGCCTGCGCTTGCGCTTGCGCTTGCGGGTCGCCCATTGCGTATGCGTGTCGCGTGATGATTTTGGTACAGCGATTCTTCTTTGCTAGCAAAACAGATTTTATTTTCGCAAGTTCAGTAATTGCGTTTGCGATTTCAACTCTTTATTTTTAATACATACGTTTACATACACGTCCATATATTTTGTGATTTTTGCTGAACTGATATCTGGGCACTTTGCTCAGTTTTTCTTTATTCCGCTGCCGTTGCCCAACACATGTGTGTATCTGACATTTGGCTATGCATTCAGTTGATTTTGATCGACAGCTGACGTTTTATGTCGCTACTGTCAGAGTACTGATTTCATATGCAAAGGTGTCTCCAGCAGCTTACATACATTCCTCATCGCTTCGAATTTGCATTTTTTCCAATCGTAAAGCCTTTCTATTCACATACTCAGGTTTATAAACGAAGCATTTTTAATTATATTAGATTTTGTTTAATCAAATTTAGTTTTGAAAGATATTTAAGTTAATAACCGACATCAAACGTTCGAACCATTTTTTAAAGCGTTTTAAGTAAATTTTAATTTCAGGATGAGAAAGCCTCTTGGGCATTTTAAGAAGTCCAAGTCGTCAGCCACTTTGGAACACAGTGCTCTATTCAGCTACCTTCGGCTGATAAATGCTGAATTCCAAAATGCCTAAAAAGCTTAGGTGGACTTAAGGGAGGCAATAGGTATACAAATGGTAACGATATCCAGATAAAAAATTCTGGCTTATTCTTATAGTTTGGCTTATAAAGTTACAATGGAATCCTTAGTGGAAACGAAGCGGATGGGTCTGGTTGTGAACGAAAACAAGACGAAATATATCCTGTCATCAAACAAACTTGGCTCCTACGACAGTGTTGACAACAATCATTGTGAGTACCTGTCGGCGACGGCCTTACCTCACGGTGTTTTCTTTAAAGCACATAGATCAATACAATGCGTTGATCAGCACCCCAAAGTACAAATGCATTTTGCACGTATTTTTGGTTCCAATTGGTTTAGGTGGATAGGGACAGCTTTGCCACCTTGGTCGGGTACGAGGCTGATCTAAAACCTCTGCCGTACTTTGGGTCCGGCGCCTCGCCGCAACCTTACCTGCCTTTAGGTTTCAACCACATCCACCACGAATCTCCACAAAGGGCAAAACCCAATGAGCTGATTGGAGTAAACTCCAAGGGCTAACTGCTTCTCGTGGTATCAGGTTAAAGTCTCTGGTAAGACCTTGTAGCTTTTGCTACTACCAGTTGAGCGCCCACATCTCAATGACTGGTGACATTTGTCGCTTGAACTTCAAATGTCTTTATATTAGGAATTTCATATAAAGTCTATAATATCGTTTCAAGCTGAGTATTATAGCACTATTTCTGACATAGACTATGCTGAAATTTCAAGGTAAGTCCAGAAAGAAAGACATAGTGCATATGGATTTTTGTCGCCTCTTACCCCGGGCATACCTTACCACGGGTAAATTCTAACCCTTACCCGCAGGGGGACGTCAGTGTTGACAGCCTTTCATATCGAAGTCGTAGATAATTTCGTTTATCCTGGAACCAGCATCAACACCAACAACAATATCAGCCTTGAAATCCAACGCAGAATCACTCTTGCCAACCGGTGCTACTTCGGACTGAGTAGGCAATTGAAAAGTAATGTTTTCGATTCATAAGCCGCCGTTAGAAGCAGGGGAAGAGGAAGACCTCCACTCCGTTGAAAAGATCAGGTGGAAAAGGACCTGGTTGCACTTAGTATTTCGAAAAGAAGAAACGACTACCCAGTAAAGAATAAGAAGAAGTATCTCCAGGTAAAAAAAAGCCTCTTAATTATGTGAGGTCTGGGGCGAATTTTCACCCCATTTTATTCATTCTAAGCACAAACATGCACCGTTATAATAAAAATACGCTCTCTCAATTTTATTAAGATAACTTCAATTTCGCATATTGGCCGATAGATGCGTTATGAAGTCGCCACGAAGTTTGAAAATCGTTGTATTGGGTATATGGGAGCTAAGGGAAGTATTGGTCCAATTCATTCCATTTGTAGCAAACAGACATCATACTACCAGAAAAGGGTGCGTGCGAAATTTTATCCCGTTATATTAATTGCTTCCTGTATTTTTTGTATACTCGAAAGGAAAGACTCATGTGGAATTTAAAATTGTGTTATACGGAAATTAGGCGTGGCTGTAGACCGATTTCGTACTGTAACATGGAAATTGCAGAGAAATGTCGAATATCAAATTTCGTTGCATTCGGTCAGACGGTTCTCGATATACATATGTATGTGTTTTCACCTAAGAGTGGGCGGTGCCAACGCCATCCTCCAATTTTGATCCTGGCTCCAGTAAAGCTTTATCATACCAACTCGGTTGTAAAATTTAATGTCTCTGGCGTATTTAGTTATTGATTTGTAGCGATTTTAGTTGTTTTTAACTGTACCGTTATATGAGGAGTGAATGGGCTTACCATCCGATTTCATCCAGTTTTACACTGCCGACAGTTCTTATGATAGGTGAATTTGGTTGTTGTAGCTTAAGTGGTTTAGGATATGTATGTACATACATTGAACTTATTAGAAGCGGGGCCATGCCCACTTTTTCAAATTTTTTTTGCTACTGAGATCCCATGTGCCAAATTCGAGTATTTTATATTAATTTAGCCATTAGGAAAACAAAACTCTTGCAACAGGAGTATAAAAACAGCACAAAGCGTTAATTCCAACTTCACCAAAAAAAGTTTCCATACAAGAACTGAAATACAATCGTTCGGTTTGTATGAGAGCTACGTGTTACAGTGCTCCGATATCAGCGGTTCCGACCATTAAGCGTACAAGTAACCATTCCTAAATATTTCACGAACACAGGGTTTTGCCGTTTTATGTTTTAAAATTTATAACTTTAAGAATATTTTGAATACATTATATTGTGTAAAATTATTTATTGTATCAAAATATTATTTAATGTTTCTAATTATATCGAAATACTATTTCAAGTTCATTATTTCAACTTACATATACAGTTAATGTGATATTGTTATTGTATTTAATATTCATGAAGTGTACCCAATTTTATGTATACCCAGGTATATTTATAATGAAAAGTAGATTGATTTAGAACTGTGCTTAAAGGCCCCTTGGGGAACCGTATACTCAAAAAAGATCGGTAACGCGATTGTTTTTTAATCCTTTTATTTAGATATCTGTGTCAAAAAGGTATATTTCCATCAAGTTAAGCCGTGTAAAATTCCTGGAAAACAGCTGATTCTTTTGTTACTTGCATTTATACTAAGTTTCCGACAAGTGAGCAGCTTCTTGGGAAGAAAAAGTCGTTGCAAATTTTCAGATCGATTTTTAGTTGTTTCTATATATTTGAACTTCCCTAACTCGAATGACTGTATTCTACATATAAACAAAATTTCGAGTTAAAGAGACTTCGAGTTATGGAAGGAAATTTGTATGAAATTTGACTTCTATTGCCAATTCAAGAGTTGGAGGACCTCGAGTTATGAAAAACTTCGAGCTATGGAAGTTCAACTGTATACATATTCGGTTATTCATTTTTCCAGTTGAACTCATTCGTATCGATTCAGTTCTGAGGAATCGTAGGTGGCAAAATATACTTTCAAATTTGTAAATATTTTCGATATCTGATTAGTCATTGATTCGGATAAGTATACCAATATATTAGTTGTTGGCAAATATCACTTTAAAAGCATTTTAAAGTATTGAAAGTCTTGGAAAATTTGTTTTCTCGATACGCATACATTTATACATTCACTCATTATCTGAAAACATACTTTAATTTTCGTTACGTTTGGAAAATTCTCTAGTCACACGCACCTCTTATGTGTACCCATAAATTAAACACATTCTATTTCTGCTGCCAGCGTTTAGGTTTGTTTCTTCACACTTCGTTTCAAATGTAATTTGCACTAGATTTATTTTGTTTTAAATTCCGTCACCGCTCTTAGAAAAGAGTCCCTTTTTTCCTGTGAAAGCTCTTTTCTGCACAAATCACTATGACACTTTGTATATTTGCGTATCGTTTGTGGTCATTCCGAAAACGTACGAAAACATATTTTCGCTAAATATTGCCGTTAACTCTGATTTAATATCGAAAAATCAGAATTCAATCACGCCCGCCACAAGCACAAAACAGTTCACGCCGAACTGTTTACTCGTCGCCAAAACGAAAATGTAAATAGCTCAGCGTCAGCGCCAGCGAAAAAAGTTTAGAGCGCGCACTGTGAGCATTATTTTGGGGCGCTCAATGGCTAGCCAGCAATTCAAATAGCTGGCTAATCAAACACCTTGCTGTTACCCCACTCCACACGGCGCGCCTCCATTTCTATGGCAATGTTTTGTAGCTTTCATTACCCAACTAACCGCGTGCCGCCCGCTATGCGTATGTGTTTTGTTTTTGTTGTTTTGATTTCCATTTAAATTTGTATTTGAATTTGGTTTATTTGCGACGCTCGTGTTTTCGATTCAAATTGGCGTTCACGTTGTTCGTTGCCTACTGTTCGCCAGTGCCGCTGCAGCGCTTGCCGATCGCTATCTCAATATGGCGTTGCCAATGCGCACTCTCTTCGCGCGCGCGCCTTTCGTTCACGAATGCTCACTCGGCCATGTCGTCGATGGATATGTCGGTGTCGTGTGCTTGTTGTAGCCGCTAGAGAGTGCGATGTGCGAAAACGCTTACGCTCTTCCGCCGACTGTGCGAGCAAATAAATTGCAAAGATGTTGCTGATCTGCTACATAAGAATGTGTATGGCACATGTGTACGCGTAAGTTGCAACAGCATTTACAAGCGCCAAGCCCTCCACTTCTTGTGGCCGTTCGGGAGCTATGTTTGTATGAGCAAGCTCATGCATTGTGCGAAAGTCGTCGTCGTTCCTAATTCTTGACGCATTGGCATTTGGAGTTGACCGCATTCTTTTGCATCATAGCGGAAGAACAAAGAGGTGATCTATTCTGCGTAGAAAATATTTGTGAAACAACTTTATCGTTTGTTCAACTCGGGGTTAGTGGAGTTTATCAGGTCCATGTGAAAATATGGAATTATGTGAAGTACGATGGTGGTTATATTACTTGTATAGGTAGGTAGCCTTTTATATTTCGGTAGAGAGGACCAAAACAAATTCCAATCATCGAAAGTAGCTTTCTTGTTTTGCAAAATATTCTGCAATAATATCTACATACATATGTATATATATATACTTTTTCAGGCGTCGACCGCCTCTTCAAGTGTTGAAAAATGTTGACCTCTTAGTTAATTTTTTTCGTACGGGAATAAAAAGAAGTCATTCGGTACCAAGTCAAGGCTTTACGGTGGATTACTCATTAAATCGATGTTTTAAGAGCTCGGAAATGTATTTGTTTCAGTTGATAGGTGAGAGCCCGCATTGTCGTGGTGAAGAGTGATTCGTCTTCGGTGGTTGGTTTTTCTGATTTCTTTTCCAGTGGTATGGGTGCGATTGATAATTTCGGAAACAACAATTGATTTTTGACAACCTTCACGAAATTCGTCTTGGAGTGACCCACGACCTCGATTAGAGTCATCATACCATCGATAAACACTGATCCTTGATGGCGCTTTATCGTCAAAAATTGAATTCAGTTCATCGATGTACTGCTGCCGAGTTAATCCATGTCGAAAGTTGTAAAAAGATGAATATTTTAAGTAACTATAAATAACAGAAATAACGCTCGTATGTAACAATGTTAATATCAAAAATGTCATACTTCACTATAAAATTGTGAGTTGCCAGATTGCAACACTAGGGTTGTCAAATCCCGAAATATAAAAGGCAACCTACGAACGTGGGGCATATGCTTACATGTTAGCAAATTTGGAAGCGTACATACTGTGTTGAATTTTATTCAAAATACAAATAGAAAAAATTCTTTCTCACTTATGCCAACTACAGAGTGATTTATTAATCAGTTATCTTTTTTCCACTGGTTTTGCTCCACAATCGAACTATTCGAATTTTGTATGTTGATTGAACTTTTTGTACGAAACCCCGATTTCGCTCATCTAACTTAAGATTGGATTGGACTGGATAAAGAAGCGAAGCAAATGAGTCTGGTAGTGAACGAGAGTAAGACGAAATATCTCATGTCATGAAACAAACAATCGTCGCACGTCACGGTTGACCGTCATAACTTCGAAGTCGTAGATAATTTTCTCCATCTAGGAACCAGTATTAACAGCAACAACATTTTCAGTCTCGAAATCTAAGGCAGAATAACTCCTGCCAACAGATGCTACTTCGGACTGAGTAGGCAATTGAGAAGTAAATTCCTCTGTCGACGAACAAAGACCAAACTCTATAAATCACTCATTATTCCCGCCCTGTTATATCATGCAGAGGCATGGACGATGATAACATCTGATGAGTCGACGTTACGAGTTCAGCGAAATAAGAAACAGCGGCTAAGCTGGCTAGGTCATGTCGTCCGTATGAATGAAAACACTTTACTCTGAAAGTATTCGACGCTGTACCCGCCGGGGTAAGCAGAGGAAGAGGAAGACCTCCACTCCGTTGGAGAGATCAGGTGGAGCCAAATTTCGAATAGAAGAAACGACTGGCGCGCTGCTGTTAACTGTCTACATAAAGAATATCACCGATAGCTCTCAAGAGACTAAGTTTCGTGAATATTTTGTCATAATATTTACATGTTTAATACTTACATGGTCTCTTTATAATAGTTGAAACCTATTCTGTACTGTCAAAATTCCAATTAGTAAATTTCAAACAGCTGTTTTGACTACCAAATATGTTCTCAGAGGCTACAAATAAGGTATTATCAAAATTAAATGACAAATTCTTTTACGTTTTTAGCAAGTAGCTTTCTGAAGATAGCTAGAGGGCGAAATTTGAGGGAATTGCTTTAAGAAAGAGCGAAACAAAGGACAACAAAGTGCCGGTTTTTTGGCTAGGTGACGACGAGGAACGACAAAGGGACAAAGACTGTGTTCTTGTTCATAACAGTTCGTTACTGCGTAATTCGACATTCCTTTTAAATGTACGTAAGTATATGTAAATATCCACAATATAATTAAAATGTGTTAGAGAAGGGTGAATAACGATAAAAGTCAGATAATCAAAAATATTGTGGTGTTCCACGTAGCGGACAAGAATTTGAGAATATGAAACGAAAGAAAATGCAGAATGCAATGTGCGGCACTGAAAGAGAATTTGCCGATAATGAGCGCCAAAAGAATCCCCTTGTGAACGTAGTCCCAAGAAACGAAAAAATATCATAAGACAGCAAGAAAGAATTAACATGTATCTTTGACAACCTTATTGGTTTAGTTAGTGGCCGAAGAAAACCACAGACTGAATCAATTGATATTACCTACCGTCAACGTGGATATCCGCGAAAATTGGCTGACTGCTCTCTTACGAGATAGGGTTGCCAGTATCGATATTTTGCAGAAATTAAAAAATATGCTTGAAAATATTTAAAATATTCTTGAACTTACTCAAATAAATAAACAATTTTATACTCTCCTGCAACCAGTTGCTACAGAGTATTAGAGTTTGTTTACGTAACGGTTGTACATATCACCTGAAACTTATCGATATACATATATACATTGTTATGCCACAATGCGAAAATGGACGAAATCGGACATCAACCACGCCTTCTTCACATATAGCACATTTTTAAATTCAGGCACCGAATATTTAGACCCCGGTACATATAGCTGACTTTTTATATAAAATGTCGGTCAATGAGTGATATATATAACTGAAATTAAGGGATAACCCTCTCTTATAAAGGTATCTCTGTATATCAAAAATGGGTTGAATCGAACCAATACTTCCCTTAGCCCCCATATACTTAATTCAAGGATTTTCGATCTTCGAGGTGTCTTTGTACCACACATATCGCCCAATATGTGAGTTATCCCAATGAAAATAAGAGAGCGTGTTTTATTCATAACAGTGTATCTTTGTGCCTAAAATAGATAAATTTGAGTGAAACCCTATATACATAATTAATATCAGGATTTTCGAACATCAACAGCTGACTTTACTCAATATGATTGGTTTTGCATCTTAAAATATTTCCTTGGCTTTGATTCTAGCAAGGTGCAAAACTATAAAATGTTCGGTTGCATCCGAACTTAGCCCTTCCTTACTTGTTTTATATAATTTAAATAAAATATAAAACAATTTACAAATTTTATTTCACAAAAGTAAAAGTTTGATATTTTTGTATCATATTTTCAATCAGAAACGACAACAGTTCGTTAGAAGACCAAAAAAACCGATTTTCCACTATTTTTTCTGAGAAAACTTTTAAATTCATTCATCCAAAAATTTGTACACATATTTTGGTATCTTTTAACCGTATTTTAAGGCTTAGCACTAGTAAAAATATTTATTTGGGAAGGAACTAAGCTGATCTCCGGAAGCTTCTCTCAAAAAAGACGTTTTGCGATGACCACTAATCTCTGAACTGTATCCTCTGAAATTAAAAACCCAAACAGATTTCGTTAAAGTAATATTCCACACATAAATCCAGTAAAGCAAATCAAAGGAATAAGCAAAATAAAATTTTTTGACAAAATGGTGATTTCTAAAACAAAAAAATCGATTTTTGAACAATATTTCGGCCTTGAATTGTTTAAAAAATATTTATCGGTGAGAAATAATCATCGATTAATTAGTACTAAAAATATATTTAAGAAGCTCGTGTTAAAATTTGAGACTAATCGGTGTAGCCGTTTTTTAGAAATGTTGGTTATCGACTTTGAAAACACCATTTTGAGAAAAACGCGTTTAAAGTTTGGCTTCCAAACACTCTGAAAGGATGTAGTGTAGTCTTAAATTTATTTATGTATATTAAGAAATAAAAATCGAAATTTTGAAAATTCTAACTGTATAAAACCCCTTAAGAAAACAAAAAATTCAATAAAGTAAGATGAGCCAATTCGCGATGCTAAGTAAAACTTGTAATCTCTGAAGAAGTTGTTCAGATTGGTTCAGTGGCGTAGCTACAACTTCGGGCGCCCGGGGCCAAGGATGTTCTGCCGCCCCCCTTTATATACCTACCTACAAGTTTCATGCGGTGGTTCGAACGAAAGTGAATTTTCACAAAATATCTTCGATTCTAAGTATATAAAATTCAGGAACTAGAAGCCACGCAAATTCTGAAGTTCCAAAATTCTCACAATACGGTTTTTGAGGAAATTGTTAGTAAATTTACAAGACATCTTATTAAAAGCCATAGAAAAAACCCATTTTCGCCCTATATCTTATACACTTTTGACACAATTTGCAGGAATTTTTTCCCGATTTGAAGTTTTTAAATACCATTTTAGAAAATTTGGAAAAATAAAAGTATTTCTTACATTCAAGGCATAGGGTAACTGTGAGAGTGACACGTCGCGACGACAGAGTAAAAATAAAGATGCTGTTTTTTTTGTCACTCCTACGTCGCAATGTGTCGCTCTCACAGTTTGCCCTATGCTTCAACTGTGACATATCCATTGGTTTCTCAAAATATGTTCGGTTAAAGAAACTATGGAATTTTTTGTCTGTACACGAAGCTTGTTACAAATGCTTCTTGAAAATGGAAAAAGATCATTCAAAAACGAATCCACGCTCGTACAACCTTAAGCACGAAAGTCGTTACTGATTCAAACATTTGTTACTATAGTATATAATTTAAATCATTTGCATTATAATCAGTATATTACTCGTATAACAATCAGTATATTCTAACATATCCAGATGACTTGGATGACGAAGATTTATACAGTGACATCCAAAACGTCCTACTTTTATTAAAGAGAGCGAAGAAAAACGAAGAACAAATTGGATTTTCGCCAGAAAAGTTTTATTATACATTTCTTCAATGGGACTGGAAGCCTACAAGACGTTAGCGACAGCTTTAAGAATACTACTCACTATACCTGTATCAGTTGCATCTTGTGAAAGATCTTTTAGCAAACTTAAATTGATCAAATCTTACTTGAGATCGACCATGAGTCAGAGTAGACTGTCCAGTCTTGCGATTCTCTCAATAGAATGTGAAGCTGTTTCAACTTTAAATTACAATGATATGTGATTTTGCAGCGATCAAAGCTAGAAAAGTGCATCTTTAAGTTCTATCTTTATTTTTAAGAAAGATATAAGCCAAAAGATTTAAGACAAATTCAAAGACTGAAAAGTATTCGAGTAAAAATTAATATTTTTCATTGTTGTTCAGATTATTACATTGTGAGTATACAACTCTTTATCTTTTATAATAAATTTTGAAAAAAAAGTTTAAAAAAAGAAAAGTACTTCTCTAAATATTAAAAAAAACAGCGAAGATCGTTTTGCAGCCCCCAAGACGTTGCGCCTGGGGCGACGGCCCCCTTCGCCACCCCATAGCTACGCCACTGCATCGGTTAACTATAGCCGACCGATCGGAATCAATGGCTTGTATGGAAAGCTTTCGCATTTGACGTGGTATCTTCACGAAATTTGACAAGGATTACTGCTTAAGGTAATAACATAATCTTCGAAAAAATTGTTCAGATCGGATTACTATGGCATACGGCTTCCATACAAACTGGACACATAGTTACTAAAAGAAATGTACCTGTGAAAGGTATATTAGCTTCGGTGCAGCCGAAGTTAACTTTTTTTCTTGTTTATATTGTCTTCAATCGATGAAAGAGACGAGATCATTACACAGCCGTTTTTGAACATTGTAAAAAATTGCAAATGTTATTAACTTACTGTCGATTGACGGATATACATACACTCGTGGCCACGCAAACCTTACCACTACAATTTTTTTTTTATATTTATTTTTTTGGTGTGCATATTTGACAACACTTTATAGCGGTACTTTTTGCGGTATAGAAATTTTTTATTTAGAAATAACTTAATGACATGTTATTTATCAAAAATATTGAAAATTTAAAACAAAACACATTCAACTATAGACAAAATCATTTGAAAGTTAGTGAGCTTTACAAAATGAGCTCGTAATGTAAGTGATACAATTAATTTTTATTTTATTTTTTTTATTGAAACACGAAATTTAGTAGGTGTATCCCATTAAAAACAATAAAATCGGCCACTTTTGTATAATTTCTGTGCTTGTGTTTTACTCATTAAACGTAATAAATTAAAAACTATAATTATAATTCGATAATATAATTAAGTTTATTTGTGCTTACCAAAAACATTAAAAAAATCCGGAACGAATGAAAAAGAAAAAAAATGTTAAGAAGATATAGTGGTAAGGTTTGCGTGGCCACGTGGATGCAACAAATTTAAGAACGAAGTTCAAGCTAATGACAAAAAAATTATTGGCTGTTTCGTGCTAATTTTTTGAAACTCTGGAGAAAAATCACGAAGCTGGACGAGGCAAGCCTACAATTTGGAAATAGCAAATATAACATTAAGCGACTGTTTCGAACATAAAGAGACGGTTAAATCTACTATTCCTAGAAATATACAAAGTTTTGCTTCTTTTAGACATTTATGTTTTATCCACTACATACAAGAACAGTGTTAATCATAGTTATTTAAAACCTTCTTAACTACCATAGGTATCTTTCTCTGCGCTGGCCTAAGTTAATTTTTTTAAATGCAGTCTTGATACCTACCGACTGCAAGGAAACGGAGAATTTGGAAGAAAAACTAAACGCTCCTTTTTTTAACAAAAACCACTTATGAATATGCAACAAACCTTATTTACAAGCCATTTAATTGTCAGTTAAAGTTTGGCTTACTTGATTTGAGTGGTCACAAAGGCCTTTTTTTATGCGCAGCACATCAGTTTTGGCCCTAAGAACTGTTTTTATCGTAATATAAATAAATCAAACAAAGATCTATTTTAATAACTATTCACCTTTTCGTGAGGAAAAATTAATTAAATTTATTTATGTTTAATTTAAAAATGTTCACGTGTTTTATTAACTGTGTAATCATTTTTTACGTTGGCAATACCAACTTGGACTGAAGTTCGTAATACCAAAAAAGAGTTGGATTAATCTTAAGTTGAATTATTTCAACTCCAATTCAATTGAATATTTGTTTGAAAATAAATTTTACCCGCTGTGTGCCATTAAATTATTTTAAAAGTTTGAATGCTAGGATACAAGCTCAGCTCATTCGTTATTGCTTTTAAGGTTAAAGTTAATTTGATATCACTGATGGTATCGTGTATCGTCTTTTGTGTATCGTCTTTGATGGCGCAACGCCTTGGGGGCGGCCAAACGATCTTCGCTGTTTTTCAAAACTCCAATTCGGGCAAAAATTCCTGCAAATTGTGTCAAAAGTGTACAAGATATAGGGCGAAAATGGGTTTTTTCTATGGCTTTTAATAAGATGTCTTGTAAATTTAGTATCAATTTCCTTAAAAACCGTATTGTGAGAATTTAGGAACTTCAGAATTTGCGTGGCTTCTAGTTCCTAAATTTTATATACTTAATATCGAAGATATTTTTTTTTTGAAATTTCACTTTTGTTCGAACCACCTCATGAAACTTGTAGGTAGGTATATAAAGGGGGCGGCAGAACATCCTTGGCCCCGGGCGCCCGAAGTTGTAGCTACGCCACTGTGGCTCCCGATGATATTTTACACTACCTTGTACGTCTTTTCGTGGATTCATTCATTAAATTACGAAAGTTTTTTATTTCTATGTTGATTTGAAATGAGTGCTCCTGTTATTTAGAGAATCCAAAAATAACACATGTGTGCGAAATTTGAAAATTGTTGAGAATGGAAAAAAACCAAACTCAAAAATAAAACGACTCCATGATCATTCAAACATATTAGATGTAAATAAAGCGGCAACTTTACATCAAGTTAGATCCTAAAATTAGTACAAAAGTAATAAAATATAAAAGGAATTAATGTATTAATAATACTTTCATTCAAACAAAGAAAGAAAAACGAAAATTACTTCTTAACGCGCTGTCAAATTCGAATTTTTCAACAATCAGCGCTGCTGCCGCGTTTATTTATGAGTGTGCCATACAAAATCTATGGGCATCAGGAATTTTTGACAGTAATTTGCCGCTGCCAGTAGTATTTAGGGACGGCAGTTGCAAATAACCTCTATCTTGTCTACTAAGTACATAGTATATACCCCAATTACATATTTATATTCCAATTAGAACCCTAACAGTTTGTTTCGAAAAAGTCAAACGTTGTCAAAATAGCCAGGAGAAGAACCTCGGCACTCTCTTATCGACGTAATTTGGTATAATTAACAAGTTACTATGAACTGAAAAAACAATTGTCTAATCTTACATCATTAAACTATAAATTGAATAGTTAAATAGCATTGACTAATGCTAGAACTAAGCCTGAGTAGTGTCATAATTTCCCTTAACAAAACTTAAATGATTGTGATATTTTTCGTCGGCGCCAAAATTAAACTACTGACCCCACTTAAAAATTATCTCCCTCCAAAGTCTTATAAATTGAAATCTTCATGCTTATATTCGACAAACACCTGTGCATATTTCACCCAACCCCTTTACTGTGCAATATGGCAGCATTGTGCCATACCACCTTCAGTTAGCGCAATCAAGTAACCACCGCTCGCCGCAATTCGCGTATTCAATGAATTGCATTGCAGTAGTTGGTCGAAATTTCGTGCGGTTGCAAAGAGTAAAGGAATTTCAGTTTCTAATTTATATTGCTTAAAGTGAAAAGCGAAGTTTAATTATAAAGCAACCGTTTGAATTATTCTTAAAGCAAAAGGCGGAAGTGGAGCCCTAAGTGTATACAGTTATAACTGGGTTCGGTGAAAATTTGACAAAATTTTATCTATTGCGTTGTGATGTAATCGCGTGTGACTTCGTTCAACCCACATTTATTGGATCTGGCAGATGTTTCCTCAAGTGTTACTTCATTTGATTGTTGTATTGTTTTGGTGCGTTGTAAGCGGCAAATTAGCTTGTAAATAGTAAATAAATAAACTACCTTAACCTCATTTGGACATAACCTCGTAAATATTGTTTGGAAATGGAATTTTTGTTCGATTAATTATAGTTGGAATTTTGTTGGTGGTGTTGGGTGGGCAATGATATGCAACTCGATTTTAATATGCGGCGGCCATTGTCGGTAATGCAGCGCAAAACTACAACGAGAACTGCTAAAAAGAGATAACCGGTGTCACACAAAATAAATGGGACTGGAAGAATTTACAGTGCTACCGACTGTTATGAAAATATATACTTTGTTAGAACATAATGTTAATGCTAATTAATTTCAAAATCTAATTTGGAATAATATGTTTTTTTCACTTCAGATCAGTTTAGATAAGTTAAATAATTTCGCCGAACATTAGAATTACTCTTCTAATTTCCCAGATTCAAATTATTACATAAATATAATTTTAGTTTTATCGGTTGCAAATGACTGGCAACGTTGAAATTGTCTCGTGGTTTATTTTTCCAAACCTTAGAGGGGGTTTGGATAAGTTAAATTAATTGTTTATTTTGTGTTTGCATTTCTGTTATTATAGAATTTGGTGTAAAGTGTCAATATCAGATTACGGTGTAATGGACAGGCAAACCTTTGAAATACAATGGATTCAGGACCAGGATGATCTTAAAACAGCCAATGGGCAATTGATTGTAAAGCCACAAATGCCGTCTGAAGATGAGCTCCTTGCCAACGATGCAACTGGAGCGGGACGAGGACCGTACCACTTGGTCACCGGTAATGATGAAGATGGCGGTGTAACAAATGAAGTTGACATAGATCAAATAGCTGCCGAGAACTTAATATTCATGGCGCGCGATGGTCAAATGGTAACAGAGATAATTGATACCAGTGTAGCTGATAACGGTAAAGTTGTCGTCGCCACTTCAGATGAGATTGACTGTTCGGAAGTATTGCAGCAAACTGGTAATGGATTCATTGATAGTTTTGTCGATACAACACCACAAATGGTAACAGAAGAAGTGATAACGGACGACTGGGTACAGCACCAAGGCGAAGAGCGGTGAGTTACAATGAATTTCAAATTGGGTAGTAATCATTGAACATTTTTGTCTTATATTTACAGTGTGGAAATACCGGCCGATCAAATAATTTGTTCTGGATCGCAAGTTTTGCTGGACATGGAAGTACCGTTACCGACAGTTCAAGACGAGTATACCGCTCTACGTCCATACCCGTGTGATTTTTGCAGTCGCCGTTTCCGTAAAAAGACAAGTTTGATGAATCATATAGTTGCCCATCAGAACGATCGGCCACATTTGTGTAAATTATGCGGCTCCCGATTTTTCCGTCGTTCTGATCTAATAAATCACCTTAAAGCACATGCTGATGCTCCAGATCCTGAATTGGATACAGAATGTTAGTATTCATTTTAAATAAAAGCATGAGCTTAAACAAATATTAAAATTATTTTTAAAATTTTTTTACCTTTCAGTTATGAACTTTGTCGAACAAGAACAACAGCAGTTGCAATTGCGGCAACCCAACGATCACTATTATGAGCAAGATTGGACCACACACATAAATTCCTTACAACGTAGCGAAAAATCTAGTCGGAAACCGCATAATGTCAGCGGAAACAGTTCATCTACCTCAACATCCACGACAACGGGTCGTGGCCGTATTAGTCGAATTAAACCAAAGGAAGAAAGTTATGTTTTGAATGAGCCACATGAAAACGAAACAGTTGGGTTGGCGAATTTGGAGAATCCGTCTAGTGCTTTTGAAGACTGCCAACAACTACAAGCCTCCACTGCAGTTGTGAAATTTACACAGAATCAATCACCAGCACATCAAAAGAGCTTCCCCGTCATCGACGAAAGTAAACCATTTGTTTGCCAACAGTGCGGATTAGCATTCGCACGTGAGAAGGCAATGTTGGCCCATACCAAGGTAAGAATGATAAAGTTAACATTTAATTTATATCCTACTAAAGTTAGGTTTAGTTTACCAAGGAGTTTGTAACAATCTTCGGAGACCCTATAAGAAATATATGTACTTATATAATTTAATCTGTCAAGCTATGCTGAGTTAACCGTGTCCGCTTGTTTCTACATACATATATTAGTTCATCTACTTTTAAGATATCGTTCTGAAATTTTATATACGTACTTTTCTCCCAAAGAAGCTGCTCATTTATCTGAAACCCTGAAACCCTCGTCCACTATAACATAAAGCTACAATTCAAATTGAACATTTTAAATGAAGCCCAAAAGAATAATTTTTTTTTGTGGAGATATTTTCACAAAATTTGTTAAATTATTGTATAACGTAGCGGTAAAATCTCCCAACAAATGGTTCAGATCGAACAATCAGAGCATATAACTGTCATACAAACTAATCCATTAAATCAATTTGTTGTATGAAAAGTACAAATTTTTTTTGTGAATGGCTCTCAAGCTTCGGTGCACCCGTAGATAAGTTTTCTCTTGTTTTATATTGCAATTAAAGTTATAAACATCAACAATTACATATAACTACTTTCTTCATAGAATCATAATGAAGATCATCCGCATGAGTGTAACCAATGTAATGAGATGTTCTGGGATGCTGGTAGTCTGCAAGAACATCTGAAAACTCATCAATTTGAAGATAGTAACTCGGAGTACGACCCCGACGAAGCTGAGGCTGAAGAAACGCAAAGTGAATCCGAATCGGAGCGCTTGTATGGTGAATTCTACTGCAGCGAATGCGGTATGTCATTTCATAGAGAAGATTTGCTGCGCAGACACTCCAAAATACATATAAAAACTATTGCTGAATGTGATATCGATAATGATAAAGATCGGCATTGCTGCAACACATGTGGCGAAACATTTGCTGAGGCGTTAGATTTACTTGCGCACGCTGAAATACATGCGCGTTATCCACCATATAAGTATGACTATATTTAAAAAGCACTTGTAATATTAAGCGAGGTGTATTAAATCATTGCTTATTTGACAGGTGTGTTCTTTGTGGCGAAACATTTTTCGAGGAGCTAGCGATTAAGCGTCATCTGCAGTCAGTGCATCCACACGACATGACGCCCAATTCATGTATACTCTGTGGC
The DNA here is from genome assembly GCF_016617805.1 of Bactrocera tryoni. Taxonomy (NCBI): domain Eukaryota; kingdom Metazoa; phylum Arthropoda; class Insecta; order Diptera; family Tephritidae; genus Bactrocera; species Bactrocera tryoni. The sequence continues at coordinate 37,973,206 of NC_052499.1, read as the reverse complement.
AAAGAATGCCGCGATCGTAAAGCTTTAATAAAGCATGCTTGGGATCATTCACGCGAAAAATGTCATTCGTGCTCAAAATGCGGCAAGAACTTCCACAATAAAGCACGTCTGAAGCGGCATATGGCGTCTCATCGTGATAAGTCAGTAATCTGCGATGTCTGTCAGGAAGAATTCCCTGATGGTCGCACTCTCTCCAACCACCGACATTCGCATACTAATGCCTCAGGTAAACTATTTCCCTGCCATGAATGCGGCAAAACTTTCGGTTCGCGCAGTTCTCAACAAATACATGTGCGCATCCATACCGGTGAGAGACCTTATGGCTGCCGCTTTTGTTGGAAGGCGTTCGCTGATGGCGGTACATTGCGAAAACACGAACGTATTCATACGGGCGAAAAACCGTACGCTTGCTCGGTGTGCTCACGTGCTTTCAACCAGCGCGTAGTCTTGCGCGAACATATACGTTCTCATCACTCGGGATTGGACGCAAAACGTAACACTTACTACTGCACCGTGTGCTCAATGGAAATGTCGTCGTCGGGAGATCTCGTGCAACATTTAATACAACACAGTGATATGAACACTGCCATGCAGAGGCAACCAATTGTAAGCAACAACTACCCAAAGATTTTATTTCACATATTCACCATATATTCATTCATTTTATGTGTTTTCAGACGGGCCCACGTAAGTACAAAAGGCGGCGAAAGTTGAAACCTCATGAAATCGCACGCCTTCGAAGGGAAAGCCAACAAAATGGCAATGGAAGTGATATCGAATTGTCAGACTTCGATATGGATAATGTAGATGACCTATTGGGCATCACGGAACCTATTCCGGTCTCCAAAGCGTCAAAATCCAAACGTAATAAAGTTAAAGACAGCGTCAATAATAATTCTTTGATGAAGGAAGGAGTAGATGGTGTTATACTACCAGATAATGATCTACTTATGCAGTCTAGGAAGCCGCGGTATAAATCGACGGGTAGTAACTCCGATACCTTATGGCAAACAAAACTCATCAATTCCAGTACACTACTATCGAATTTAGAAAATACTCTGCAAAGCATCGACACACTTGTAGTGGGTTCGTCGGTTGGCGGTGCCACACATTTAGACGCGGATGAACGCAAAACGAAGTATAAATCGGGAAGTGAGATTAGTTCTGGCGGCGGTTCACAACGCACTCAGGAAGTGCAGATCAACAAGAACTATAATGCGAATAAAGCGCGTAAACGGACCGTCGATAAAGCATCGACGTCCAAGGCAACGCGTCCACGGATGATTCACACGGAAAAGTTGTCTTCCACCTACAATGAATATGGACGAAAACGTTCCAAGACCGTTATAACGCATAGAGAACAAAACGGCCTAGATTTATTGCGTCCTACCGGTCGATCGATGGTCGATGACTATGAAATTCTCTCACCTGCCACTGAATTGCCCCGTCAGATTAGTTCAAGCCCACCACGAATTAAACAGGAGATAGGGCAAAACAACCACGAAGAAACGTCACACCAGCTACGCGGTTTGCAATATGACGCACATGTTCCAAATTCCTCAAGAAACGTAGATCTTTATGACACACAATTCCTCGATGCAGCTTCGACGCTACGCAAGGAAGCCTATGAAAAATTCAACCCAAGTATAGTTAACGATCTCGAAGAGATTTTGCGTTCTCCCATCAAATGTGATCGTGCAGAACGCCATCGCTTTATAAGCGAGTCTTCCACGCCGTTCCTCGAAGACGAGCAGCATAATATGATAAAGATCGAACCGACATCTCCAGATTTGCGTGAGATCGTTGTTGGTGTCAGCGGGTCAGCTGGTGTGAGTGCAAGTGGTGGCAGCGGCAGCAGCAATGAACGTCATTACGTACGCAGTGCACGCAATCGCACCGGCACTATGAATCGAAAATATTTGGAATTTGAATCGGATCTGCAAACCAATGGTTCCACACGACACCAAAAGCGTAGCGCTACAACTGTCAATGGCAGCAGTTCGAAAAGTAAGCAAACTAAGAGCAACAGGCGTGAGAAAAAAGAAAGTTCCGTAATCAACCAAAAAACGACCACATATTCTTCAACTTACGGTGGCTCCCTGAGCACCACCAACGACTCATCCTTCTCTTCACTCTCGCCAACGGACGGCGTAACCGCAGTGCCAGCTGTAACAACCACTTCGCCGCCAGCACCAACGCAACCGGAACGCAAAGTGCGCTACTTCGAGTGTGAGATGTGCTCGGCCGTATTTCCAGATCGAGCCCAGCTGCTGGATCACGTGCCTATACATATATAAAAGTTTCAAGCCTTACCTTCATATGTGTCGTGAGTGGAGGAGCGAAATGGTTCACGTGCTATTTGAAATAGTACCAATTCACCTTTACACTCAAACACACACACAATTTATGCACCTGTACAACACTTAAGTGTCGTCCATCTGTGCTTTTGCATCCACAATTGTGCAACAATTTTATTTTCTAGTGAACTTTAGTTTTAACAAATTTTATCATTTTATTCGTTCCTTCGGTATCACAAAGTAATTACTAAAGATGAGAATAGAATTAGAAACGTTTAACTAAGCTAACGTTACCATTTATGAATAGTGCTAAAACAATGTATTTTAGTTTGTAGTTAGACAAAAGCAAAATACCCACTACCTGCTACACTTAAACTCATTATCTTAAACATTTTTATATATGTACATGTTCATGTGTATATTAGTGAAAGCCAAGCCCTGAAACCCTAAGTGACTAATGATATGATTTAGAAAATAAATACTTGAAGTGATCTTTCAAAGAATGAAACAAAAACGAGTTTATGATTATTTATAGAGTAAAATGGCATTAGTGCAATCAATCTAGTTACATCCAGCTGTTGTTTAAATGCAGGTAATTTATTAACTTACATAATAATCGGACACAATAGACATAAGGTCACGGTGGATTCCTCGTTTATCCATTACATAATAACCATTTTAATTGGTCGGAAGAGGTATCAATGCTTTTTGCCATGAGAGTTGACTCCAAGCCCGCAATTGACTTGGAACTCACGGAGAATTAGTGCAGTATTTAACGGTGAATTATCGTGGTGCAAAAACAAAGAGTTGTTGGCATTAGCATTCTTTTTTCGACACTTTGGTCGGTCGGAAGGAGTTTGGAAGGCATCACACCTCGATAATCAAAGAAAACTGACATAACCTTGATTTTTTACCTGTTTTGACGTGGTTTTTTGTATTTAGACTCACCTTTGCCACGATATTCGGCCAATTGATCGTCTGTTTCCGGGTCGTAAGGATAGATAAGATAGATAAGACTCATTGCCAGTAATAATAAATTTCATGACATCCTGGTAGTCGAAAAGCATTGTTTCACAGACGTTAACGCGACGTCGTTTTTTTTAAAAAAAATTTAGTGATTTTGGAACCAATTGTGCTTTTACTTTTTTTAGGCCCAAATGATCTTGCACTGACCCTTTCGGTATTCCAACGATTCAGAACGCGTCGGCACCAGAAATTTGATTCCGCACACAAAATATAATGGAACTTTTTTGTTGAATAATTTCATCGTAAAAATCGCCGAAAGCACTTTATGTACTTCAGAAAAACAATCGTATACTAAACCCTTATGATTATTTTGATATCACATTTGGCTCAGATGACACTGCCATACTAGCCTAGAACAAGAAATACAAAGTCTTACTACTCTTTGCCCCCAGTCTCTGTATAAAGTTTCCCGGAAGTTCGAAAATCTTTACATTAGGTATATGGGGGCTAGGGAAAGTATTGACCCGATTCAAACCATTTTGGACACACAGAGATACTATTATCAGGAAAGAATTATCCCTGAATTTCAATTATATATTTCACACATTGACCGATATTAAAAGCCAACCATATATACTGGGGTTCACTTATTCGGCACCCAAAGGCTTGAACAGCTTTGGGTCGATTTGAATAATTTTGCTCATAAGGTGGCACACCTCAAAGGCACTATTGGTGCAAAGTTTTATCCCGTGATATTAATTGCTTAATTGCATACATTTCTCTCTTTATGAAATCGGCGTATACAAGTATGTACGACTCCATCAAATTCAGTTAACTAACTGAAAACACTTTTATTTTTGAGCAAATGACGAATAGTCCATTTGAAAAAGTTATACTGTTACATCATTTTTAAGGTATCTAAAAGAAATCTATATCAGCCGAAAAATTACCTAAATGCTTGGTGGACGACTCTTCATAGGGGATATTTGTCAGCGATAACCATTGCTTTCGCTCACGGTTCCTGTATATAAGTAAATATATATATTATATGTTACAATCTGGTTGATGCAAATATTTGTGATAAGAATGGTTGGTATTATTTAACCGTACTATACATACCGTTATCTTTGATTTATACATTTCACAAGACAGCAGTAAGTTTCAAAAATAAAGAACTGTCTAGCATAGCTCGGCTCAAGTAAAGGCCAACGCTGATTTTATCTACCTTTTTGAAAATATTTATAAAGTGCGCTTGGCGTGACTGAAACAGATTAAATGTATGGAAACTTTTAATGAGGATAATCATATGGCCTGGTTTCCTCGTATTTAAAACAGTCATTTCACCAGCATTGCTTTATGATCTCGGGAGTAAAATTTTATGTTTCTGACGCATTTATTTATTGATTTATTGATTTGGCGCGCTTTTAGTAGTTTATAACAGAATCGTTATATGGGGAGTAGGCGGGGTTATCATCTGGTTTCGTCCGTTTTTATGATATAACATATGTAGGAGTGCTTAAGCGATTTGGTCTCAGCGAATCTAGTAAATATATGTTTGGGAGATATGTACAATAAACCTTTTAGAAGGCGGAACTTCGCACATTTTTTGTCCTCAGGTTTTGTATCTTAATTATGGCACTTTATAAGTTTTCGTTTAAAGGGTCATTTCAGTGTGAAATTTTCGAGAAATCGATTTTTTTTAGTTGCATTATCGGGTAGTATACACTATAATACACATTCTCTCAAGTTTTGAAATCGAAATTCAATTTATTACGGTCGCTACAGCATTTTTTGTAGAAAGGGAACAAAGTGGGGAACATAGCGACCCTAATATTTAAATGCATTTTTCTCAGAATGCTGTTTTTCAAAACGGTTTCCACTAAAAAAAAAATCATTTTGTATTCGTTATGAAAGTATTTATTTATAAAAAAACTGGACCGATTAGTTAATTTCAAAATTTAAAAAAAAAATCGCGAAAATCAGTGATTTTTCAGAGGCTCACACTGAGCCGATCCCGTAATAGCGTATTGTAAGCGTGACAGTGGTCCGATTACGCCCGTCTACGAACTCGTTATATCATTCTTGCCAAGAAACACAGGTAATACGTTTCATTACGATTTGGGTTTTCACAAGTCTCATAAAGTTATAAGTTATAACGATTCCAAGACATAGCATTGAGAATTGTAAATGCGTAAACTCATTTTTGTATGAAATCCAACAAAAATTTTTTTAAACAAGTGTAAAAATTAATAATTTTACGATGCTTTACGACGGGTTGTGAGTACCCCAGATATCTCAATTTTCACTCAAGGTACACCTTGCACGGACGGACCTTTGAATATGATATCCGTAATATAATTTGTTATCAGTAATTAATTTATTTATGAAAGATGTTGCAGAATGCCTAATTTGTATGCCAATCCCTTCAAATGAATATGAAGCACAGTGCTTATGTTTTACACAATACTCAAGTGAGGTGACGTACAGGTATATACTTGTATGTACATACTTATGTTTATTTGTAAACAATGATCGAACTGAGAGAGCAGTGATTGAGTGTGCGTAATGGTGGTCGTTGCCCGTATTATCACTATGCTTCTGCCTTTGTGTTTGCTTTCCACATGAAACAATGAGTTTTTGTATGTATGTTTGTAAATATGTGCATACGAGCACTAAAGTATACTATAGTTATGTGTTAGCTCACAACTATTGGCACTGCGAGTAGTGAATCGCGGGCCTATAAAAGTCAGTTCTCCTCCCTGTTGTCAGCAGTGTAACTTATCTCTTCGTTCAAAAGCAATAAAGTTCGTAGTTCTCAAAGTTTAAAATTGAAAATGATTAGCGCTAAGTTATTCGTGTTGATCGGGTGTGTCATCGCAGTAGTTCTCGCTATGCCTAATGAAGTAAGTTCGTGAGTACATTACTTGACTTGAACACATTTAATTATTTTGATATTGTTTTTTTCCAGCAATTACTTGGAGGCGTCAGCCAACTCAGCGGTGAGGATTTAAAGCAGGCTCAAGAAGAACTTCAAAATTCATTAACTAAATTGGCGTCAGGCGACGGACCTGCGTATAAGTGAGTCTATCGACAATACATTCTGATCCAAATATACTGCATAGCGTTATTTCTCAACTTATTAAATTAAACTATTTTCTTTGTTTACCTTTAATTAGAATCTCGAAAGTGAACTCAGCAAGCTCACAAGTTGTCTCTGGTACGCTGTACACATTCAATGTGGACCTTATTACGGGAAATAATGAAGTGAAGAATTGCAATGTGGAAATCTGGTCTCAACCCTGGTTGCCAGAGGGGATTCAAGTCACTTTCGACTGCGAGGGTGAAGAGAAGATTGTGCGTAAGCACAGTGCTTAATAAGTTTTTAGATTGTACGGCTTGAAAAGTGCGATATAATAAATGTTTTCGATTGAAAACCCGTTGTTTGCTTTATTTATAACTGTAGAACTGACAAGATCTGCTTGTAGTTGGATTATTCGGGGTAGTAATATTCTCGATTAACAAGAAGTACGGCTATTAAAGATACCAAGTAGGCTGATTTCGGATCCTTTCTATCAAATGGGGCCAATTGCAATTGAATTCATATATTTTGTCGTTAAATCTAACCTTTAGAAGGCACTTCTATATTTCGAAGCTATCGGAAAATGTTTGCATTCATAATTGGATCAGTGTAAGACGTAGTTGATCGGGATTCCTGACATTTTTTTTTAAATATCAAAGGAAAGTCTTGCACAAGAATAATTGTTAATGAATTTTTGGGTACGAGAAAGCTTCCGGCAATATGGGTGTCGGGTGATCTCACTATCTACATATCTATTCACTGAGTCTATGTTTACATAATTGTATGATTAGATATACATACCCCTGAATATGATAGAATTTCCAGATATATTCAATATTTACTTTGCCTGAAGCAGCCGCTAAGGTTATATCACGACCTACTCAATGTAGGCAACAGGCCATTTTATCCCGAACTTACATACATTTATTTTCTAAAACAAGTTTTCTGCCAACATACATTCGGTCATCAACCAAACCTCCAAAATAGTATACTCCATCCGTCCAACTAAATTATGAAACTTCCGTTAATCGAACTAATTATAATTACACGCAAAATTACTAGATATTTTATATTTTACGGTAAAATCCGACCGTTGTGCCAAAGATACCTTCTTTGACCACCCTGGCGTTAAAGTCGCCAATCACGATTTTGACATCGCTCTCATACGTGCGCTCCAAGCGCTCATAAAAGGCATCTTTGGGCACATCGTCCTTCTCTTGCGTCGAGGCGTGGGCGCAAATCAGCGATATGTTGAAAAACTTCGCTTTGATGCAGATTGTGGTTAGACGTTCATCCACCGGGGTGAATGCCAAGACTCGGCGATGAAGTCTCTCCCACCACGAATCCCACATCGAGTTTGTGCTCCTTTATATGGCCACTGTAGTAAATGTCACAAGGATCTACTCGTCTCAGTCCTTGTCCCGTCCATCGCACTTTCTGAACGGCGGTTATGTCAGCCTTTATCATTATGAGGACATCAACCAGCGGTAACGGCATCTTCCTAATTAAGGAACCGGACATTCCAGGTGCCCTTTAATTATAGTTCTTATTTCGTTTACTGTGATTGTCATCAAAAGGGGTTTCTAATCCATAGACTCATAAAGTCTCGTACTCTGCCTTGGCTGATTTAGGCCTTTCGTTACGTCACATACATTTTTTATTTCAATATTTTTAACATAACTTTAATGTATCTTTGATATTTATTAGAACTTTCTTAATGTTTAGTAATCTTAAAAATCTTAGTAATTGTACACGGCATCAAACACTTCGCTCAACACTGTAAAACTATTTATGGACAAATATACATACATACGTATGTACATATGTAGCAATATCACGGGGACGCCCATCATTTTATAATAGCATACTGCATACATATTCATACTTGATAAAAACATTTGTCGATATGTTATATATATGTATTTTTGTTACCGACAAATGGAAAAACACGGCAAAATATTTACATATATTCATCGCTTTGAACAGGTGTTAATCGAAAGACTAGAAGTTGCCATTACTAAGCCGCAAATTAAGATACAAAACTGTAGTTTGGTACAATGTATCACATTAAATAGGGGCATTTGTTATTTCAAATTCTATAAAAAGTGGGAGTGGCCTTACATCTAATAGATTTAATAAGTATATTTCCCAATTCCTTTAAGCTATATCACCGCAATTTGCAGAGGACAAATCCTGAAATGGGACGATAACACCTTACTTAAATTAAATGAGCGTGCATTCTGTGCCTAAAATGGTTAAAATCGGTTGAAAACTGCGCTAGTCCCGAGTTAGTTATAATATGTATCAGGATTTTGAAACATACGGCTTTACTCCACATACAAGTATATTCGTGACGCAATGTGAGGTATGTACCTTACTGAAACGCAGAGAGCATCTGTTGCTGTTAATAATATGTAGTAATGAAAGAAGTAGGTAACATCTTTTCATTATTGCACATATTAAGTGAACGTATAATATTGGATATTCTTTGGTTTAATGCCGAAATGAAATTATTTATATTTAACCGCTGAACATGATCGCAGTTGGTCTAGACCGTGATCCCTAACATCATCAATTGCGATCTTCTGGTGACGTTTTACCATCACCTTAAATATATTAATTTTAGCCTCTTCGATTGAGTTTTTGTCAGATATATCTCATTGGAAGATAATTTTAATATACGAGGTATGATAATTAAGTAATGAAACTGATTCCATAAAAACCGTATATTTGAAAATTATTCTACAACTCTGCCATCCCCTTCAAAGTAGTCCCCTTGGGCAGCTATACAGCGATTCCAGCGCGTTGTTCATGCTTCGTAACATTTCTGGAACGCTTCGACTGGGATGTCCGCGAGTACCCTCGTCACGGCCGCCTGGATGTCCGTAATCGACTCAAAATGGGTTCCTTTGACCACCGATTTTGTTTTAGGAAACAAAAAAGTCACAGGTTGACATGTCGGGCGAATAAGGCGGCTGGAAGGAAAGTTTAATATAGTTATAAAACTAAGTAAACATAATTATTTCGGAATCCGGCGAAATTTGTTCTATGTATGGCACTGTACTCGAACATATATGCATACTTATGTATATACTAAATAAAGTAAATAAGAGCGGGGCGCCAATATATGTACATGCTGATTATATCAACTTGTTTTCATTTTGTTTAAACATCCAAATACATATGTACATACCTACATATTTTGCACTTTCATATTTGCCCCATTTTTCTTGATATAAAACCTGTTAATATTATTAACATAATTTCAACTTTTTTGTTTTTTATGTGAATTGAGATAAATGTTACTGTTACCATGTGAAACATGGTGTCCAAACAAACTTTTTTTACAAAGGCCATAGTGGAACCTATTTTCCCTTTGCCCTACTGTATGAAGTTACCTATCTTTCCATGTTCTTTAGCGTTCAATATAATGATTTCAAGTTACTAAATCATAGGACTATGTTTTCCCGAAATAGATACATACATACTTATACATATATCTGAACGCGATCGAGTATTTGGTGTTTTCGTTTAGTTGGCTGGTCGAAAAACTTTTGCCAGTGTTAGATGTAAGAATGATTTAAAATGTTGGTGTTTTTGCACGCATCTGGTCAAACGCTTAGTTACCAGTTGTTGCTTAAAGGGCTATATCAGTGTAACACTTACAAAAAAATTTTTTTTTGCTTTTTCAATAGTTTATATTTCCAAAAATATTCTGTGAAATCGGCAAGGTCGTATCTTGAATAGTTTTTAGATGGCAGCATTCTATAGATCGACCGCTCGAAGGTTACAAACATACATACATATATAAGTGAAACTTTAGACGCGTTTTTCTCGAAACGACATTTTTCAAAATTTTTGACATCATAACCTAATGACAAGTCAATCGATCGACTTAAAATTAAAACTGAGTATTGTTGAATATATTTACCATATATTGACCTACAATCTTTTTGATTGATTGAAAATTGTCAATTTGGCATTAAAAAAACGACATGAAAGGAAGAGCTAAGTTCGGGTGTAACCGAACAATTCATACTCTTGCAACTGCAAGGATCAAATCAATCGAAGAGGCTTAATTTATAATATTGAGATGTTGTGGAAAACGTCAACCAGAGGATTCGAATTCATAATATTATTGATTTGAGGTTAAGACCAAACGCTAGACCACCTGCATTGATATTCAGCACTAAACTATTAAAATAATTTTATAACTTTCAAGGAATCTTGTCAATCAAATTTCATTAAAATATCACACACATTGACCAACCTTAACGCTTTCCAATCCGCTAGAAAGTCGAGCATCACTCTATTGGTGCAGTAATTGTTGACGTTTCTCAGGTATATATTGTAGTACTTGAAAACTTATTTTCCAGTAATTTGATAAATAAATAACTCACACACTGATCGATATTTCGACTTTTGCCATCGTTTTTCGTGGCTGGCCTCTCCTTTTACGTATTTTTTGAGACTTTAAGACATTAAACACAAATTTTTGCAACCTATTGAATATTCTTGCAATTTCACTTAACGTGTGACCCTTTCTCTGCAAATTTTTGACGCACAATCTTTCATACATACAACATTCTTCAGTGATTGGCTCTATCCATTTCTCTTCACAAATACATTATTAATAAAAATATTCATTCCTCAGATCTAATTAAGCTAACATTACTACTTACTACGCTTTTTAAATAAAATACTTTCCGTTTATGGAATTATTTCGAGGTTGATTCGATTATTTTGCCACTAAGCTCAAGGCACGTAATTTAAAATTTAGTAAGATTTTCTCCAGTTATTGTTTAAATAAGATAACCTGTTCTTAAGCTTTTGGATCCAACATTCCAATGAAATTTTCCAAAACTTATGTGATTTTCTCTCTTTCTAATATCACCACAAACTCCGTATAAAAGTAGGTCTTAACCGTCTAATAGAAATTCAGTTATCCAAATGAAAATATCTCTGCGGGATTTGATTTCATATGTAAGTATGTACGAGATATCTATGTACTATATACTATATTTACAATTATGTATTTGATAATAAGTTTTGAACTATCTAGTTATTCTAGAGTAGCAGCGCACCCCGGGTCACACGGATAATAAACAATCATTTCAAAAGTTATAATTTTGTACTCACTCTCCCACGCATACTTCTTCGTTTTTTTAAT